>NW_017309440.1:0-24462 GCF_000935625.1 Nanorana parkeri
TTATCGTACGATAATCGTGCAGTGTATGGGCACCTTTAGCGCATTGTGTTTGTCTATTGTTGTGACTTAGATGAGAATCAGATCACATTTTATGGCGAATTACTGCAGAAAACTAGTTCATTCCAAGGGGTTCCCATACTTTTTCTTGCCACTGTACTAATTATAATTGCATAGAGCTTTTTCATGCTTGTGGGTAATATCAGTGCAGTATATGGAATTCATGGCTAATGAGTTAATATAAAAAATTTACTTTATAAGGTAGCAGAGACTAACATAGAAAGCATTTAAGCATTTATTTAAATACACATGAGAACAATCAGCTATATCCAACATTTAAACATCCTTGAAAAACAAACCAAAATAAAGTTTATATAACTACACATTTACAAGAAGGATTTAGACTGAACAAATGTTTGCATTACGGAACAAAGATATATATCAGACTTGCAATGACCTTCACCGTCTCTAATAACTTTTTTTATTCCTATAAATTAACAGTGTCAGTTGACCACCCAAAAAGCGATACATCCTGCCCCTTCTGGTGGTATTCCATTGTATTGTTTGCACTTTTTCAGCCTCAAATCCTCAAGGAAGTTCTTATAGAGAATTATAAATAGAAAATCAGCGTGGGTTTAGCCACTTTATTCCAGGTGAGCGAGAAGATTTCTCCTTGGCAAGTTCTTGCTTGACACTGTTTCCATCTCCAGAAGCCATCTCAGAATCTAAAATTAATAAAAACAAAGTTTAACTTTTTTCTCGAATATTTGGCAATTGTTTGAAGGCTCAAAGCTTGATATGTACAAAACTGTGTGATTTGCTTTAAGCTGACACTAACCTCAGGAGTTAAATCTTAAAAATGCATTCAAGTACCATATTAACAAAAATGTAGCTTATTTGTGTCACTCTGCTGTAGATCATCAATGAATTGGTGCTGATACGGTCCTTCCTTTTGGGGAGCGGCTACTTTGGTTCCCTATGGTCCTGTGTGTTTTGTAAAGTAACCACCATTCCAAGCTCACTCCTGTGACTAAACCACCATTCCAAGCTCACTCCTGTGACTAAAATGTCATGTTTATGTAGTCTTCCGGGAGCGAGCTTTGAGAGGTGGCTACTTAAAGTGACATTAAAGGCAAAACCTTTTTCCACCCCCCCTCCCAGTGCTAATGTAAGGACTTACCTTAAATGATGCCTCCTTATCCGATTATCCTCTTCTTTCCTGTAGTTTTCAGGAGTTCCTCCAGCGCTGGTGCCGTTCTCAGATCCAGCGCTGACTGTTCTGTCTTCCTGGCACTTCCTGTCCCACAAAGTCTGTGCTGGTGCACGCTGCCTGCATTCACTTACCTTGCGTTTCCCGGCCGAAGATCTGAACTGTGCATGCACAAGTAAATTTGAACCCTTTTTGTAAACTTTTTTTTTTTTTTACATGTTTTTGCATATATCTACTGCTTGCTAGCAGTAGATATATGCAAAAAAACGTGAGGGTTTAATTATCCTTTAACAACACACACTGGGACTATGGGGAACAAAACTAGCCACCCTATAGATTAGAAGGAAGGACAGTGTCAGAATGAATTCAGAGATGATTTGAGGATCTACAGCCAAGTGATACACAAATAGGATACATTTTTTTAATCGTTAAGGCATTTGAAAAACAGTTTCATGAATTTTGCTTGACTTTTGTAAACTTTGTGGCAAACCCCATTCAAGTCCATGGTGGGGTGAATCTTATTATTCCATTCTGCCTGTTTGTTAGCTAATAAGCAATTTATTGTCAAACAAAAGACATGGGCAGCCAAGCACTGCCATGGAGGACATGAACCAATGCCCCCAAAAATGTAATAAAAATAATTAAAAAAATGATCTCTCCCTGCACAGCTTTCCCTCAAATTTCCAACACACTCTGACAATATGGCTGCTATTCCTTCATTATTGGCTCTTGTGACTCAGTGGACAAGGGAAAAGGCTGTGCACTGCTTCATAGGCATTCCTTATTTCTGATGGTGAACCTGTAGCCTTTTGCAAACTTCGTAAATATTGGCATTTAGCTAATGATCAATAAGCCATTATGGTAATTATAAATATATCTAACCACCAAATGATTGCCTTTCTTTTTTTCTTTAAATGATTA
Source organism: Nanorana parkeri (assembly GCF_000935625.1). Classification (NCBI taxonomy): domain Eukaryota; kingdom Metazoa; phylum Chordata; class Amphibia; order Anura; family Dicroglossidae; genus Nanorana; species Nanorana parkeri. The sequence continues at coordinate 2,129 of NW_017309440.1, forward strand.
GTGCAGAAATATTGTTTATATTGTCTATTCAGCCATGTCCATTCAGTAAAAGAGGCGAAGGGCGAAGAGTTTGGTGAAGGCAGGAGAAGTGAACAATCTATGACAACATGCTAGAAAAAAGGAATGAAACGATCTACAGAAGATCAGATCAAAGGCAGTAGAAAAAGGGTCGGAATGCCAACTGTAGTACAAAAATATAAATTTGTATTTATCATATTTTAAAATACGGGTCAAAAACACAGACCAGCAATCCACCACCAAAAAACCCAGGGTTAAAAAACAGTTAATGATCAAAGACACACTCACTACAAAGACAGACAACCATGGACCAGCTGATTAATGTGAGCATATGAACCAGTGTAGCTCTAGAGATAAGGCTGACAGCGCTGAATGAAAGGAGATGTTACAATATCGCAAAGAACACAACATTTTCTGCTGAAGGCAAAGTATCCTTTCCAAGTAATATGGAAGTAATATGCGTTATGTGCAATGATGTTGCTAAATAGCTTTCTTTAAAGGAGAACTATGGGGTCAGTGTTTTTCCCCATAGTTCTCCTTAGATTTCAGTTGACATCCCCAGTTTCGCAAATCAGCTTATCTGCAAGTTGTTACTTTGAACTAGAAGACCTGGAATACTACAGCCATCTGAGACGAACGGGCCCGGAACTACATGGTGCATATGAGTACTCATATGTTGGACTTTTAAATGGTACACTTGGAGATTTACTACTGCTGTGCTCACACACAAGGAGACCATTAATCTTTACATTTACGGGACGTTATCACAGCAAACAGAGCTGTTTCTACACAAGGATCTCTGTATCCTATTTCCAGCAGTATGCAATCAACTGAAACATTAAAGAAAGCTGTTTTTCAATCTATGACAACATAGCTGAACTGGAAAGTGAGCTGAATCAGGGAATGTTAACAAATCAACTATTTTGCCCTATATTGCTAAAATAATTAACCCTTTTGTGAATAGCTATGATAGACATGACTACCATTAGCTCAATCTTCAGGACATCTATAACAAATAAACTGAAACAAAGTGTAGGCTGTTTTGTTCATTGGACTAAGCGCATACAGTAAATGGCAGCAGCAAAAACACAGCAGATTTCACTAAAACATAATAAATTCCTCTCATGACAATGGCTGCAAATTAACATTTCTTGCTTCATTTTCAAATGCAGCAAATTGCATGAGCAAGAGACAATTCATTGAGGTGAATTTATTAACACTTGACCAGACAAAATCCGAAGGCAACCAATCAGCTTCTAGCTTTCATTTTCAAAACTTAACTGAACAAGTTAGAGTTAGAAGCTGATTGGTTATAGTGCACAGATGCTCCAGATCCTCTATGCTCCAGTTTTAGTAAATCCCCTCATTATTTTTAAGGCATCTGTCCACACCAAAGAGTTTCGTGGCAGTGCATAAAAAGCTTTTTGGGTACGTTGACCTGCAATTAAAATGAAATGTGTAATTCAAGGCTCAGCAATGCAATCTGCTTTAAGACCTTATTCAGGTAAACCAAACTTAAGTAAGAACATGTAAAATTGTTTCTGTGTGTTTATAAAGCTTGCTACATGATAACAATGATAACAAAAAAATAAATCACAGTAACTAGACATTAATGCATTGGTAGCCATATTGCATATTCATCAGTGTTTTGGTAAATCTTGGCAATCCCACCTATTAACATAATGTGTGTGTCTGTCATGGTGGATCATATTTGCATTAAAAAATCTGGTTTATGTACGTTGTGGAACTTTGGCAGCCCATTCAAAGTGAATAGGCTTGTTAACGCAACATGTTAAACATGCATTACTGCATACTAAACACGCATGTGTTTCCCCAATGTGCTAGTGTAAATGGGCTGTAACTCCTTTCTAGTTAATCTAAATGTATACTTGATATGTGTGGCTATTTAATACTGGAGAACTGCATGAATCGAAATATATACTATAGAGTTTTAGACACGCACAAAGACATACCGTACAGTGAGGTTTTTTTTTGTACTTTGGAGTTTGGGTAAAAAAATGCATAATTATCTCACCCAGCATCTCATCAGATGATGAAAAATTACACAGAATAGATGTAAGAAAACAAGAAATGATGTGCTCAGTTAATGTTTTTTTTACTGAGTCTCTGTCGTCCTTATTCAAGTATTACAAAGCAGCCCTAATGTACTGCAAATCTTTGATTTGCATTTTAATACATTTCCTCAGAAATACTGAAAGCTTTCAGTCTGAATCCATAACAGGCCTGGAATGACAAAATGACAGCTGTGCTGTTTAAGAGAGAGAGTGAAATACACCAGGTCTCTGCATGTCAGCCCTTTCTACTGCTTGCCTTCAATCACTCTTCAGACTTCTCCACTCCCAGTTCATCAACATGACTGTCATGGTTTGAAATATCATTCACAGCAATCTAGACATTTATTTGTTTCCTGTAAAATCTAGGATTGGCCATAATAATGAGACGCCATCACTTTTTCCAAACACAGTTGTTGCAGATCACCTGTGCTGCATACAGCGTTGTAACCTTGAAATTATTATCAGAGATGAAACGGATAGCGCCATGTTACTTCAAAGGGTTAAATGCAAAATCACTACTTATGTGATGATATGTGATGTTAGGGATGTTGGAATTGTTCAAAATTTGAGCCACATATATCCACCGTTAGGCAGGCTGGGTGTGACAGTGAAGAGGTGCCGAGGGAGTGAGTATCAGTGAGCTCAGTGAGTATTAAATCCTGGGGTAGCGGGCTATCTGCAGACAGTGTCCCTGTTTAGATAAAGTGTTAAATGGAAGACCACCAGCACTCACAGGAGTAAGAGTTTAAATCCTTGTTCTTTTTGCTGAAATCTTGTCACGTGTCACATAAGCCAATGTTTCAGGGCCACGCAGGTTCCCTTCTGTAGGATGACATAGTGATGGGACCCTGTGTGGCCCCACAAAATGTTGGCTTATGTGACACATGTGATGAGATTTCAATTAAAAAAAAACAAGAATGTAGCAGTTTACTCCCGTGAGTGCTGGTGGTCTTCCATTTAACACTTTATCCAAACAGCGACACTGCTGGCAGATAGCTGAATGCCCCAGGCTATAATACTGACTGAGCTCACTGATACTCACTCCCTTGGCATCTCCCCACTGTCACAGCCAGCCTGTCTAATGCTGGATATACATGGCTCAAATATTGGGCAATTCCGACATCACCAGGCTCAACAAACATGGATTAAAAAAATCTAAGGAGCAGGGCAAATAAAAGCTGGCTGAACAGTGACTGCAGCCAATCAGCAGAAGTCGCTAATTGGGTATTTATAGAGCTAAAGGTATTGGCTGTTAGAATACAGTAGCCAGCAGGGGCGATTCATACATCCTCGCTGTTTAGCCTGGATGGTGGGAATACAATGATTTCTTTCATTCAGACTAGTGCGTTTTATGTGTATGGTCGACTTAAGCTCCGCTGTCAGTTGGTGACAGAGCTTAGACAGAGGGGAGATGTCATGTAATCCTCACATGTAACATTGTACAGACACTGTCATTGGCCACTTACAAACAATGTCACACAAGGGAGTTTGATGGTAACTTTGATGGTAAGCCAGCATCAGAGCATGGCTGGGCAAATACAATTTCCTGGGGGTTATTTGCACGCACTGAAGAGAATTCATAAAAAATTGAAGCAGACAGAATTTGGACCAGTTGCCCATGGCAACCAATCAACCTCTCCTTTTGCTTTGTTCATCTAAGATTTGAAAATTAAAGACAAAATCTGATTGGTTGCCATTGACACCTGCTCCAGATTCTGTCTGCTCCAGTTGTTATGAATTCCCCTTTGTGTCACAGGGTCTTTTTTAGCACCACCTTTAATTCCATAATATAAACAGTATCCAGAACATTGAAAAGGAATCTTACCAGGATTAGGCTTTAGTTTACTAGCTGGTTTGGCTCCTGTAAATTGGATGAATGGAAATTTCAGACACTTTCCTGTCACACGATCACAAATTCCAGATGGACAATTGCAGGTTCCTCTGCATTCCATTCCGTAGGTGCCATATGGACATTCTGTAACATAAAATGAAACAAATAGAATCATTACAATCTTATTTTTTTATATATTTAATACAAAGAGCAGGACATCAGTACCAAAGTACCAAAGGCATTGAAGCAGCAAGCATGACGGCCAGCGAACCAGTACTTTCAGTGCAAAAGCTCAGCAATGGCAGCTTTCATACTATCTCTTTAAAGGATAGTTGGTGTTAAATGGAACATTCCAGTTCCAGCATGATCACTTAATCCAGTTATATATTTATTTAAAACAAATTTAAATGTATTATTTATTTATTACATTTTTTATATTTTCAGGATGTTTACACTCATAAATAGTTTGTTAGACATATTTTAATTGAAAACAGATATATGTTCTGAGAGTATTACTTGGATGTAATAATCCAGGAACAGTACAGAACAAGATTTCCTTAAAATAAAATTTTACGGGTTATTCACAAAAGAGTGAAGAGTTTGGAGAAGGCAGGAGAAGTGAACAATCTAGGACAACATAGCTGAACTGCAAAGTGAGCTGAATTGGAGAATTGTTCCAAATCAGCTATTTTGGCCTAGATTGTTCACTTCTCCTGCCTTCCCCAAACGCTTCACCCTTTTGTCAATAACCCTGTCAATTTCTTTCAAAGTTTTGTATTCTTAGTACCATGATAAATATCAGGTGGAAATGAATCGAAGGTTATTAATACTTTTTGCACTTATTGTAAAGGCCTGAAAATGGATACGTAGAGAGAAAAAAAGACGGGACGAGGTCTAATAATAATAGCTGCTTGCCTGTCATACTGTCATATTTAGACAAAATGTCCTTATCATAAAGTTTAGCTTTTAAAAAAAAAAAAATCATTACATAATGCATATTTGATCATCTCAAGTGTTTTAGTTAAAGGAATATGCCAAAAATAGCACTTTTTGTGAGAATCTCTTATCCAGTGTCAATGCTAGCCCTAGGCATCCAGGGTAAAAACTATGGGTCTTCTTCTAGGCGCCCTAGGTTTTAAGCCTACAATTGCTGTTATATTTCTTTGCTGTGAATGCCAGATATGTATAATGTATATGAAAGCCACAAGCTGTAATATAAGTTAATAGGTCAAATATTACCGCTTAAGGCTTTTTTACCTGCACAAACTAGCTGTGGGTGCTGTGCCTGCTATAGGGACTTGTTCCTTCAGATTGTGTCAGCATTCAACTGAGCTTTATTGTTCAGAACAGCTCATATTTCCCCCCAAAATGTGCTCTAACCCCTGATACAATTCACCATAGTATCACAGTGATTAATCATAAAGGGTGAGGGGATTATAGAAGGGTTGGGGAATTTATAAGCATATATTATTATAACAGGCACATATTTAAAGTCACAGTGGGAGCAGTAATGTAGGTAGAGATTGTGCCGCTATGTCCTGCTGTATAGGTGATTTAGTGTAATGTAATGTACTGCCTGTTGGCAATTCTCCCATTTTTACCATCACTAATTAAATGTAGGCACACCCACAATGCACCACAGGGTGGCACTTTTACATTTCCCTAAGGTATCTACAAACCTCAAGGTGTCCTGGGTATGTTAGGATGGTAGCAATCCCCCTGCAGACAATGAATGGTCTTCTGTGACCATAGCCTTAGATCATAGGGTAAGGGTTATAAAGACAGGTCTCTTGTCACAATCAAGTGCCCTACCTTTATAATGAAAATTATATAGTACTGTACAGCAGAATCCCAGACAAGCAGCTAAATGCATTGGATTTTTACTCCCACGACTGCCTTTTGTGAACCAAATAGCACAAACAGTTCCTTAAAGAGACACTGTCACCTTGACCATGCAGGGCACAGTGACATGAAAACTGCAAAGGGCCACCCCAACCCACCATATACTCACCTTGCTTGAGCACACTGCTCCTTACTTGCAGATGTCAATAATACTCAGTGCTTCAAAGTATAGGGGAACATTTGACCTCCTTCCCCTACGGCTTGGGCCTACCAGTCAATCGCTAGAAAAGAGCATGGATATATGGCCGTGGGAGTGACATCACTGTTCCCCCCGGGTTGTTGACACAGCTGGTTTCAGTGCCTTCTCTGATGAAGCAATGAGGGAGTGCAGGCAAGTAGAGTATTAGGGAGTCAGCAGACCCATTTGCAGGGACACTGTCACTTGAGCAAGGTAACAGTGTCCCCTTAACCTCAAGAACACAGCAGCAAACTGCTGATTGGACAATGAAGGAGAAATAGCACACTGCTCTCTCTAAGGTTGCCACCTTTTCTATCAGCAAAACCCGAATACTTTAAGCGACACACGGAAATGTTTTGGCGAGAATGAGTCACGGCTTATTCATATATAAATAGCGCCACCCATTCATGAGTAAATATCACAGTCAAGACTATTTTCAGTGGGCGGGGGCAGTAGCCCCTATCTTAATTTTGGTTGCCCCTGTCTGCCTGACATCATGTGTCCGGGTCTCATCTGCCATGACACCCGGAAACATCATTCAAAACCCGGAGTGTACGGGTGAATCCCGGACAGGTGGCAACTCTAGCTCTCTCCTTTAGCCAACAAATCACTGTCAAGATTTGTGCTGATCCTTACTCTCCCAGTCTGAGCATTACTATGCAGGGGACAAAAAAAGATGATATTAACATTAATTACAATGCTTGTGCTTGTGTCAGCTGTATTTAAATTGCATTAGCTGAAATCTTTATTTAAAATCTGCCTGCATGTTAGACACAGCAGGCTAGATGTTGTTAATTTAGAGACATAATTTTCCTTGCTCTTTTGTAGAAATTGTATATGGGATTATTTAAAATATAACCTATATCCATAGCAGATATCCTATAAATGACTAGAAACTACTGCTGATGGTTACAGTCCAGTTTTGGAGAATTATATACGGTCTATAAGACTGCGTTAATTAATTTTTTGGGGCAATGATACTTAGCATTGGATGTTAAATGCAGATTCCAGATTAACTTCATGTCTTCTCAGAATGAAAAGACTATGTTATTCAAAAGTTAAATGAAAGCAATTATATGACTGTCAAGAGACACTAAGCTTAACCTCAAAATGATTTATATGTTACATGAATATGGATCAACAATGTGATACAATAAAAAATAATCCTTTCAGGAATGAGTGGGGAAGAATGGCAATATGGAAATAATTAAACAGATAAATATTGTTGGAACTGAGTTTCAAGTTAAGCAATAGTTGGATTCCTTCAGTCCTTAAATGTGCTCAGAAATTATCTTTCCAATTGCACAGCCTATGCAGTTTAATGTTCATGGATTTTAGGTTTTAATAAATCCCAATAGTAAAAAAATGTTTTATGATGTGTGCCTTAAGAGGACCTATCATTAACTCTGCATCTTTAAATCTGCATCAACAAATTCATCACATTTATGTATATACTGTATGTATAAACAGCAACGTTCACACTGAGGGAACGTTTACAACATCCAGTGTGTTCATTACTCTTTTTTTGCGATTGAACTGCACTGGAACACAGGGCATTGCGGTACCACGTGTTTCGGTGTGGGCAATCACACTGCAGGCAGGCAGAATGGCACCACCATGCCCCCTCCTGCCCCAGATCGCAGAGAGGCGTTGTTTATGCGATCCATTGTGTTCATCCTATGAGGACTGTGTGATGAATGCAGTATGTCGTGTGAACAGGCCCTCAATCTTTTATTATTAGCAAGACACAGAGCTCCAGTAAAGGCATGGTGACTAGGCTATGAGGAGCATTTTAGGAGTCTACTGAAGGCAAGTAGAAGCAGTTTTGTGAGACAGCTAGTATACACACAGCAAGTAACATGAAAAGTTGAACTGCGGCCAGGCTATGGACTTTCAAAACTGTTAACAAGCAGTATCTAAGCTTAACAAATCCTCACTGACCTTTGTAGCTGCAAGAATTGTGGATCAATTAATTCCCAAAGTTCACAGCAGAAAGTGCTTTTAGTTGTATTTCTCCTGCTCAGCTCACTCCCTTTCCCCATTCCAACAGTGATCTGGCAGTCTGTCAGTCTTCAAACCTAAGCGATTGGAAGCACACTTCCAGCAGTGCGACAACCCTCTGCATGAGATTTCCAATTAATTTAATGGGGCCTATTCACATCTGAGTGATGTGCTGCCATTTTGTTGGCTAAAGGAGTTTCTTTGGCACAGGAAAGCACACCCAATAGACTTTACTGGGGGAACTTGAAATTTTTATTCACATCATGGATAACAACCAACTCTTCTTCCTAGTAACCTGTTTTTGAATGGCCTGAACTAAAATGCTTTAACAAGTGAAAAATGCATGTAAAAATCACACCATAATAAGCTAATGCTTATGTGCTTGTGAGTCTTTAGTGCTTCTTCTGTGAACTTTATTACATCCTCTGCTGCAATGATGACTTCCACCCCTCTCCTGATTCCTATTGCCACCATATGCAGGCACTGTGTGAGTTTGGACTACAGCATAGCAAGATAACCCCATTCATCCACATTGGCACAGTCCCCTGACGACATTAATGTCATTCATCTTATGACAAACACTACCCAGTCCCTCCTAATCACACCCAGCTAGATCCTTCACTGTTCTATTATTTACATGCCCACATATCACACCCAAAGGCCACTTCCTCAAAGAAGTCCCACTACAAGAAGAAATGGGGTATTTTTCTTTTTAACTTTCTCTAGAGCTCCCGTATAGAAAGGGGAAGCATCAGATAGCTCTACCCTCCACATCGTTCAGTCTCAGGCAGAGGCAGCACAAATGGGAATTATAAGCATGATATATTGCAAAAGCAATTGGATTTAGCAAAATGTGCATGATGTTATTTAGTTCCACTACAGAATGTTGTGCTTGTGCATGTATAAATTGACTGACAGGCATTGAAACATTAGTTAACCTTGTAAGGATGAATTGCTACACAGTGTCTGCAGTTACATAAGTCATTGAAGGTCTACTCTAAATTATTTTTACTGCTTGTTAAGAATACAGTATTTAACTTGAATGTCCATAGAGTGGCCGCAGTTCTACTCGAAGACTACTATGCAGGATCCAGGATTTACATGATTGTGTCATTTATGGGCCAGAAAGTAGATGCTAAAAAAAAAAAAGATAGTTCTGGACTTCTGGAGAGAAAACAAGCCACAGGCCATTGCTATAGGGCAGGGGTCAGCAACCTTAAACACTCAAAGAGCCATTTGGACCCGTTTCCCACAGAAAAGAAAAACACCGGGAGCCACAAACCCTTTTGACATCTAAAATGAAGACTCTGGGCTTAGTAACGCACCGGACTCTGGGCTTAGTAACGCACCGGACTCAGGGCTTAGTAACGCACTGGACTCTGGGCTTAGTAACGCACTGGACTCAGGGCTTAGTAACGCACTGGACTCAGGGCTTAGTAACGCACCAGACTCTGGGCGTAGTAACGCACCGGACTCTGGGCTTAGTAACGCACCGGACTCTGGGCTTAGTAACGCACCGGACTCTGGGCTTAGTAACGCACCTGACTCTGGGCTTAGTAACGCACCGGACTCTGGGCTTAGTAACTCAATGGACTCTTGGCTTAGTAACGCAATGGACTCTGCGCTTAGTAATGCACTGGACTCTGGGCTTAGTAATGCACTGGACTCTGGGCTTAGTAATGCACTGGACTCTGGACTTAGCTGAGACCCCACCGAGGTCCCCTGAGAGTGACCCTGCAGAGCACACCATAGATCCTGCACAGCCCCTCTGAGACTCTCTATGGTGGGCTCTGCAGGGCCTCAGGTGGGCTGGTCGCCGGGGTCCCTTTCCCTCTATCTCCTCCCAACTCCTCTTACCTGCTGCTGGGGCCTGGCCTCCTCCACCCCCTCCCCTGTCACCTCTGCCATGCCGCCCCTAATACAGCTGATACTCATGTAAGAGGCCCCCCAGGCTGCCCAGACCCCTCACGTGGGTACCGGCCTTACCCCCCTGATGGCGGTGTTCTATCAAAGTTTGTAACTGCGTTACAATGTGTGACTGGTGACGTGGTCACACATTTCAATGTAATCCCGCCCAGTTTTTTGGCGGTGGAATGTGTGACCGCCAAAAGGTCAAGCATTCCAACGCTTTCTCAGCAAGGCCCCTTTGGTAGTTCTGCCCCTGGACAGGGAGCCGCAGCAGAGGCATGAAAGAGCCACATACGGCTCCGGAGCCTCCGGTTGCTGACCCCTGCTATAGGGAGTACACAAGCATCAAAAAATATATCTAAAGTCACAGCAAGCATGGTCAAGATGTTTGCAAGAAGCATCTGGGCATCTGAGTACTGGGGACTGGGCTCAGTTGTGAAGTTAATAAGCCCACCCTGTGTATCAGGTGATATTTGCTTTTCTTTATCCATGGACTATAGGCAGTGTTGAGTAGTATGCATGTTACAGTGGTATAAATTACAACAGTTTATAAATATGAGTGTCAATGAGTCATTGTCTAAAGAGTGTCAAGACCACGTAGACAGCCGAGTGAATGACCGACCTGAAGCGAAGTGAGCCGAGCGCTGTTCTGCTATTCACTTCCGGCTGGTACGGCTGATTTCAGCCGTATATCCGCTGAAATAAGCCGTGCTTCGCGTGGCTTCGGGTGCTATTGTTACAGTGGTATATGTGTACAGTGCTCAGCATGTTCGGCGGACCCGAAGTGCAGAAGAAGTTCAACTCGGCCGATCCAACATCTGGATCGGCTAAGCTGAACCTCCGGCAGGCTACTCGCTGCTGTTCGGTCTATTCTTATAGATGCGAACAGCAGTGAGTGAATTTGGCTTGGCTTTTCTACTCGGTCCCTCTGTGGGACCGAGCAGAACAGAAAAATAGTTTAAAAAAGTAGAAAAAAATAAATAGAAAACGATTGTGCGGAGCTAGCACTGACAGCTAGCTCCGCCCAACTGTTTTCTATTGGCCAGCGGTTCTGCTGCCGTAAAAAAAATGCAGTACTCCCAATACGTTTCTTAAGATGCTTCTTCAAGGGACTGGAGTTGGTTTATCTAACTGGGATGAATAATTCATAGAGAATTACAACAATGCATTCAAATACATAACTTCACTCAATACTTATCATTCAGACTCCACCTGTACTCACTGTAGGGTGCACAGGACGAACAAGGGTTAGCCAATGCAAAGGAGAGAAAATATCCCTCTCCTCGTCACCGGAGCCTATTGGAATCACCGGGAAAGGTATACGCCAGGGCCTGGCCAGACAACCCCACACTCTGCAGTATTTTATAGGTAGATGGATAGAAGTAAACAACAATGTAGCCTATCCCAACATATCCCCCTATTCATAAGTCCTTCCATTAACAAGGAAGGAAGAATGTAAATACCTTTGCACTGTGTTTCTTTAAGGGATCTCCAGTCCCTTGAAGAAGCATCTTGAGAAACACGTCGGAAGCACTGCATGCCACTGGGAGTGATTGTTTGTACACTGTGATTTATCACCAAGACATTCTGTGTGATTAAATATGAACAGTATTTAACTATTTATGATCTGTTATTTATGTGGCTGTGGGTGGTTTGGTGCTGGAGGGATATTACAGGACATAGAAAATGTTTTGTATCTATTGTGTTTGACTGTTTGACTGTACCTCAATTTGACCTATTATGTGCCTCTTGCAATACCTGTGTAGCAGAGCTCAGACTAACGAAGGGAGAAGCAACACGAGAAGCCAAATCAGTTGTGCTGCAGTGCAAGGAGTGTGCTGATAGGAGTAGACAGCAGAGTAGCAGAGAGATATTCTCACCAGTCTACTCTTTCTCATTTCAACGGCCAGTCACCAGTTCAATCACAAGACATGTAAGTGTTACTGAACTGTAGCAGAAAAAAAATCAGGTCTTATGCCCTGCCAGGCCGTGTAAGCCTCAGGACTGGATGGACAGAAAATACAAAGCCTTTGGCAGGAAAAACAGCTATTTTATATGCATTTAATGTTTGTGTTTAGATGTTTGCCTGGAATTTAGCTATATAGAAACATTTTGCCTGACTTGATTCAGTCAGACAAACTGTTGTATTTTGTCTGGAGTTCTCCTTTAACATTTACACAGTCTCAATCTAACCTATTTATTATATGCTAAAAGGGCACCCTTGGAGCATGCCCCCTTATCTAGGAGAGATTTCCTCTCATTTCCTGTTTTGTCTACAAGACAAATGGTAAAGAGAGTACTCCATGGGTGCCCTTTTAGCATCAAATAAATAGGTTAGATTGGGGCTGTGACTGTTTTAGCTGAAAATTAGCTGATTATAGAAGAACTTCAGACAAAATACAACATTTTGAATGAAATCAGACCTGATGCTTCAGGTGATCTTAACATGAGCAGTTTCCTGCTTGTAATAATGTTCATCATTTCATGTTACCCATCTGATGCTGAAAGATAACTTCAAGTAGTCCTATGCTTTTTATTCATAGCTCAAATCCAGACAAACATCTAAACACAGAAATGTATAGATCAAGGGATTAAGTAGGGGTTGGATTAATTTTTTGCACAGTCCCTTCCATGTTCCTCGCACAACCCATTCACACGTGTGCAAGCGTTTTTTAATCTTGTCAACACACCTTGCTCTGCACGTATCCATTTATTTTATATTGGGCCTACAACACGTATCCATGGGCCAAAAACCCTACCTGCTTTTTTTTTCACCAGTGCTATGGGGTGAGTGCATTTGTTTTGCCCATGTATGTACATTAGAGAGCCACTTAAAATGAATAGAGAACACGAGCATGCTATTTCCCATATTGCTTCATTACTAGTTTACTCAGTAACTGACTATACATCTGTTGCTCCGAAATATAGTTCAGTATGGGCTGGTTTTGTGCTTATGAAGGGAGAAAATGGAAACTTGCACTGTATGTTCTGTGGCTCTTACCAAATTCCTTATTGTTTTTGTTACACAATAAATAAATAAATAAATATAATCTTTAAAAAAAATGAATGGAGAATTAATCGTAACACACATACTTCTCGTGCTTCTGTACTGCACATTAATGTGTATAATATATGCATTAGTATGCACAACATGCATGCAAAAGTGTGACTGCGGCTTGTCTGTATGTCCCTGTGGAACTCACTTCCAGGTGCTGCAGTCAGCTTTTATTATACTAACTTAAGCATTGCAAATATTTTAATAGACCTAGTAAAAAGGTTTCCAAATGCAGTAACAATTGCCTATGGCCTCTGTCATTTTATGTTATATTATAGTATATTTCAAATAAAAACAAGCATATACCACTACTTATACCACCAGGCCACTGATTCGGCTAGGAGGGGGGTGTGCCAGTCAAAGTTTTGCACGGGATTTAGATTTAGTGAATTCAGGCGAACTGGGTTCGCACCAAGCCACAGCTCTTCGCTACTTATCAGTGTCTCAGTAAACCAGGAAGTGCAATGCAAGACATTGTAAGTAGTACAATCAATGTTTGATTTTAGAAAAAAATGTCTTAATTTTTTTTCTTTTAGTTATGGATAGAGTGGTGAAAGGTTAGAACCATGCCGGTTTTTATTGCACACTGTGTCCTCCCTGGGGAAATTCTCCCTCTCTATCTGTCATGGTGACATCTGTCACTGGGCTCTAAAAAGAGCGTAAAGAGGTAAAGAGCATACTCCATGGGTCTTCATCAAATATAAAAACTGTATTCCAAAGTAACAGACACATTGTCATTACTCCCCTCCCCGGCATAGACCATAACGCGTTTCACCCATCAGGATTAATAGTAGAGATAATAATCTCTATGGAAAAGCTTTCTAGGTGAAACACATTAGAGGCAGGTGGTCTATGCCATAGGATCTACATGTGACGACATGGTGATCAGTTTATGAGTTAAATGTGTATTGGTGTTGGGTTATGTTTGAGTGCGTTATGCTGTGTGACCTGGTTATGGAAAGACTATCAGCACCATCCCTCGTTATCTCCCATTGTTCTCTGAGGGAGCTCAGAACAATGACATTCTGGCCAGGCTCCTGCCATGGCTGTCTGGAGCTATTTAGCAGGTGGACACCTGTGGTGTTGTGAAGACAGGATTTCTGGTGAGGGGAGGGGGTATGTGATGGGATTATATTCTGATCTGATCACTTTCTGTATAAAAGTTTGTGCAGTTTCTCAATAAACCAGAGTTTGTTTACCCTACACTCAAGCCTTGGCTAGTGACTGGGGAAACTGGGCTACAGATCAGCGGGTTCCAATCTCTCCTCAGCAAGGAAGAAGACAGCGGCGGACATACTCATCCTGAGTACGGGGGTCCGTCACACTACAGTTTGCCTGTTACTTTGGAATAAAGTTTTAATATTCAGTGAAGACCTATGGAGTGTGGTTATTGAATGGGATTTCAAGTATTGGAGTGGAGACATGCTCAGTACCTGTACCTGGGATACTCTAGAGGTGGTGAGTCAGCATGTGAATGGGAGCAGTGATTTATTTGTTATGGGATACAGAAAATAATGTCTCATTCGCATGCTTGTCCCAAGTCAGAAGACAATGATACATTTGGATAAGCATGACAGCCAAGGAACTTGCAGGATCAGTCGGTGGTCAGCAGAGGCAGCATGCATATTTCTTTTAGTACAGGTTTCCTTAAACACTGTGCTTTGAAATTACCTTTTTTAATATAGATATAGAAAAGATAGTTCAGTGTTCTTTGATGATGAAAAAAACGAAGGTGCAATGTGACGTAACCCTAATCCACTACTCACATTTTAGCTTTGTTCTAAATACTTTTTTTTAAAGCTATTTTGACTTTTTTCCATAAGTTACTGCATATCACATGTTTCTGCACTCGTGGATGAGAACATGTACCGAGAAAAACAGGGAGGCTAGCATTGCTAATTGCATTGTTAAATGCTAGTTATTTGGGTGTCTATTGCTTCAATAGGTTCTCAAGCACTGGCCTGGCATCATCATGCAGCCAATGACCTCAGGTAGCATTCACAACTCCTGATCTGAATACCTATTTCAGGTCAAAATGTATTTTATCATGCTGTCAGGGGACAACTCCAGTTAGAATTGAGATCCATACACGCAGATAGATATAAAACAAAGTATCCATAGTAATCAATCAGAAATGATTATTCTTTTGTCCCCTCTGCACTGATAAGATCTGATGAAATGCACATCATTGGACTTTGTACTTATTAAATAATAATCATTTTGATTACTTATTTGATGTGAACTGAAGCAATGAGACAAATGACAAATTGCCTTTTCTACATGTTGGGACTGTGTTGGGCAACACTGCCCAACGCAGTCTAATGGGGCAGGTATGAATGACCCCTACTGTGCGTTAATTTCTGTATTTAGGTAGCTTATTAATTTTGGGGCTAGCAGCACATGAGAAGTTGGATGTGACCTTTTTTAATCACAGGTTACTACAACTCATTGCCATTTACAATGACTGGCACCGTAGTTTGCATATTACCATGAGTTGGGTTACATCACATATTGTACCACTCATTACCACAACACAACTGTGTGAAGGGCGACTCATTCTTTCCTGCTATAATTGGCACTAAAACTCATTTTAAAGGAGAACTATGGGGTCTGGGCTTTTCCACATAGTTCTCCTTAGGGTAACGGGAGGACACAAACTAGCGTCCTCCCGTTACCCTAAGCTCAGTATACTGAGACGCCGCAGCCGGAGCGGATCCCGACATTGATGTCGAGATCTGCCCAGCTGCGTGAGTGACAGCTGGCTCTGCCTATGTAGAGGCAGAGCCAGCTGTACCAGCCCCCTCCCCTGTCCGATCCGCCAGTCAGCGCTGGCGGATCGGAGCGGGGAGGGGGGAATCCATCCCCTCCCCTGTCACGGCAGAGAGCCGTGACAGGATCGAGAGGTGAGCGAACGACGGTATGTGTTCGCTCACCTACCGATCTACTGAGCCGACCTGTGACAGTCTCATTGTCACAGGTCGGCTAGAACTATGAGGTGAGTGAAAAGCACTCACCTCATAGTTCTCCTTTAATGTAGTGAACAGGTTCATTTAAAACAAAAAAAAATCCCTGAATTTAAACATGCCTGAAATGAACATAGAGCTCTCCTAAATTAGCAGACAATAAATTATGCTATTCTTAGAAATTCACTACATAAGAAATATGCAATTAATTAATGATTTATACTTGTCTATACCAGGGGTAGGCAACCTCGGCTGTTGTAGAACTAAAAGGCCCAAGAATCTGACAGCCACAGGTTTGACTTCTAAAGGCAGAGGCATGATGGAATTTTTTTAGTTTTATCACAGCTGAGGTCCCGAGGTTGCCTACCTCTGTTGTATAGAATCATTACTGAAAGGTTCAAGGATTCATTGAAACAACCCAAGTGTGAGTTCAAACCGCTTCATTATTCAGGTACAAAAACTAGCTGAATTCAATAATCGTAACAAGCTACACGAAAGCCCATCTTGTACTTATTTACCAGAATTTGCTAAATGTTATGTATTGCCTCCATAAGATTATGATAAAGCTTTGTGAATTTTTATGCAATCCCGGGCATTGGTCTTTAAATATTGCTGCTATCCTGTAAGGAAGAGATAACACTATGCAGTATAAAAATAGCTTGATTACCTCGGCAGACACCGAATTCGTCTCCGAAATCATCTTCTTCTGTAAAAAACTGGCAAGTCAGTCCAGGACCACATTTAACTCCATCCATGCCAGACACAGTCCTGTAACAGGTTTCTCCAGCAGCTGCAGCACAGACCCTGCAGCATCCACAGTCATCCAGCACGGTCCTCTTGCATCTTACAGTACTCTTGCATTCGTTGCTGTCGCAGCGATCTGGACAATCCACGGCATACTGGGAACTCCATGCAGTGCCAAAGTGCATGTTAATCAGCAGAGAGGCAACAAAGATGCAACACCTCATATCTGCAGATGGCATAGACTTTTTACTTTTGGACACTAAGCTGCACTGACAGCCTCTTGCTGAGGACAGGAATGAATCCAAAGTAGTAGCTGAGCATCAATCTACAAATTTAGCAGCTTTATACATTGTCTTCCCACTGGCTTGTCAATCGTCAGCTTCCTCAATCCGGCCGTGCTGTCCTACTGCCAGCCTCCCTTCATTTACTTCACAAAATCCAGGATGGAGGTTGGATTAACAAGCTGCTGCCATCCAGGAATTGAAAAGCATGCTGATGTCATTTGTTATGTTTAGAATTTTTTTTTAGTTTTTTTTTTTTTTTGCAGGAGAACAATAATACATCTATCCATAGGCAATGACTAAGGATGTCTGAGAGGAGAGAGAATAGAAATAGAAGATTTTGTCTTGTGAGGCTGACACTTTCTAAAAATGCACAATGCAGAAAATAAAAGGAGCACTCAACTTCTTTTTAGAATAAAGAACAAACCTGGGGGTATCAGTCTGCCAGGGTTCTGTCATTCCAAAAGTGATATTAAAGTCAAGAGCATTTCAAATGCTGACTAAATCCCTTACTATGGATGCTTCTTGAAGTTTAAACATTTTAGTTTCCTGCAGTTTCAGCTGGTCCACTGAACACTGGTCCTGATATCCTGTTTTAAGGTGGCTGCTTTCCCTTGCATGATTCTATGGAGCCACCCTTGTGTGGTGTGCTAGTAAGTTGCGTGTGTCTCCACAAGCACAGAAGCACAGCAGTGCAAGCCAATCCTCTGCTCCTCCCTTCTCCAAGCTAGTAGATGGATAGCTGCTGCAGACTGTGCTGTACATTGTGCAAAAGTATAAAACATAGAAATATGTCCAAGCAGCTGACATGTATTGACCTGGGTAACCGTCCTGACATGTGCCTTTTCCATTTGAACCCTTTGCCCTGACATCGGTATAAGAGATCACTCTTGATGCATTTGATAATGTGGCGAGAGCCTGTGTGGCACTTTGTTGGAAGTGAACCTCTCCACCATCCTTTGCTCTCTAGTGTAAGAAGGTCCAAGAGCTTTGTACCATGGAAGACCTAATGGCAGCTTTCCACCACAGAGAGGAAGTCTTTAGGAAGGCTTGGTTTTATTGGTTCGAATACACCTTTTCTTCTGACTCTAACAGGGTTATTCACAAAAGGGTGAAGAGTTTGGAGAAGTCAGGAGAAGTGACCAATCTAGGACAAAATAGGTGATTTGGAAAAATTATCCAATTCAGCTCACTTTGCAGTTCAGCTATGTTGTCCTAGATTGTTCCCTTCTTCTGCCTTCTCCAAACTCTTCACTCTTTTGTGAATAACCCTGTAAGTCTATCGTAGACTCAGAGAAGAGTCCCTGATGGGACTGGGGCTCTGTGGGTAGGCTAGGGTGGTCCCTCATGGGCTCCTCATCTTATGATCTGGCTCTTCTCTTCATTTCTTCTCTTCTTTCTTTCTGTCTCTTTTCTCCCTAGCTTTGCTCACTACTTTTAGGTTTTCTATATTCAATGTTGTCTTTCTTTAACCATTTATGAATAAACGTTAAGAAGCCCTGGAAGTACAGGGAATGTTATCTGTCAGGCTTTACCACACCTGAGATGCTCTTTATGTGGTTTAACATATAAAAGGTACTGGCCTGTTTCATACGCTGTTATTCCTCTCATTGTATTCTTGACCTTTTGCAACTCACCTTTTTGACGTGACCTTATGTATCCTGGGTGCTTTTTTTGTTGTCCTCATCTACTTCTGCTAGTGTGGTTTTATATATATATATATATGTTGTGCTAGGAAAATGTACAGAAAAATATATTTTTTTCTAATTCTTTACTCTTTATTTCGAATGAAAACCAAGGAAATTAAAAATATATATATCCAAACCTGTAAGCCAATTAACGCCCTATCTTTCCTGAAATGAACTATATATAATACGTTAGACTACAAACGCTAAGGCTTGATTCAAACCAAATGGTTTAGCAGCCCAACGCAAGTCAAGGCAATTTGCCTTGACATAAAGGGGCACAGTTAAAAGCATTACAATGCTGTTGCAGAGGTTGTGCTAAAAAATAAGTACTGCATGCAGTACTTTTTTTCAGCACAGCAGGCCGTGATGGGGTACAACCGCATCGCACTGCGCTTTGCCTATAGAACTTCAGAACAGTCATGACATTTTAATAAAGTTCTTTTAACAAAAGCAAATGTGCAAGGAATGCACTTTTTTAATTTTATAATTACAAATATAATGGTGGAATTTATTAAAAGTGGAGCAGACATAATCTATAGCAGCTGTGCATAGTAACCGATCAGCTTCTATCTCTAGCTTGTTCAGGTAAGATTTAAAAATGAAAGATAGAAGATGATTGATTGCCATGCACAGCTGGTGCAGGTTTTGTCAGGTCCAGTTTTAATAAATACCCCTCAATGGATTGCTTAAATTAACTATAAAATGTATCGTATAACACACAAGTGGCTAACTAGATGTAATTTTGTATTTCTCATTTTATACTTCAACATTTCAAACTACTACTGCTACTACTACTACTACTACTACTACTACTACTACTACTGCTACTACTTTACACATATTCTCTATAGCTTGATGGACCTTGCCTGGTAATCATATAGGTGTTTGAACATAATGTGTTTTATAAATATGGTGAATGACCCAGAGGGCAAATGCATGTGGTTAATATTAGTAAATAAATAATTCCCTAATTAAAAAACTTTCTGTTAAGAATTTAAGCATTGTTTTATATGCTAAATGAGTATGTACCATTTTTATGAGATTGCACATTATTTACTTAGGTATGATTCCTTGGCATCACTAGTAATTATATATTAGATTCCTACTGATATGATTTTATTTCTGTCTTGACCTGAATAGAAATTAAAATCTGTGCCAAGGCAAGCAAAGGACAATGGACTAGTCACCAGTATTGCCTGCGGTCTCCCTGCAGCTGCTCTTTTTGCCATTACTGATTTCCATTTCCTTGTCCTGTATTGTGTCTCGGTATGCAAGCAGGCATCTTAGTAGAGACAGAGTGTTGCCTCCTCAGGTTAGAGCCCAAACAGTGGACAGCACAGTAATAGTGTTGTGTAACTCTATCAGCCAAATGATCAGACGAGTGGTAATGTGCAATTTGTAATTTACTGAATAAACAGAAATTAAACATTAATTTCACAGGGGAAAAAAGGAACAACAGAAGTGCTTTTTAACCAAACAAGTCATTAGAGTGAGAACAAGTGTAAATGAGCACATGTAAATATGAAACGGTTCCTCAGGTGGCAACTAGGAAGCAGCACACTTAAGCAGTTCTAATAAAGCTTATGGATGGATAATACTTACAAAAGCTTCTTGCTGGAAATTATTTTTCAGAATGCTCTTACTGGAAGTCAGGATTATAGCTGAGGTGGTTGGCTGTTCATATAGGCTTTGCACAACACTGCTGCAGATCCCTTTGGTGAGGAGGTTCTGGTGGCTGAAGGTACGGCCACCCCACTGTTTGTCCAGTATCCCTGAACTGACTGAAACAAAGTCCACTCCAGTGACTGGGGCTTGAACAGAAGCTGAGTGCTCTTGTGCTCACCACTGGTGGCCCCAGCACCTGGTGACAGAGCTCACTTGCTCACTGCTGTCCCATCAAGCAGGGTCTCTCTGAGCACCAGAGGGTGGGAAGAGCTGGAATGTATATCCCCTGGGCATGTCCAGGAGCTCAAGGAGCCCAAAGGATTGTGGGAAACTGAATTAAAGGAACTCCCACCTGTCACTGAGTAAAGAGTGCCTCTCCCACACTTACATCACCAAATCTCAACCCAACACTCAGATTAGTCAACAGTGCCTTAGATCTCACACTACAGATATACAGCTATAAGGCTATAGGCACTGGAATGCCTAGGCACAACTTACATACCAGGACGTGAACTGCTATTTTTCAATAGGAATTCAAGACAAAAATAAAATTTTCAGGGTACTGTTTAGGGAAAATTAACATCTTTAACTTTATAGTCACATGGGCACAAGACTAAAATGCCTCTAAAAAGCCTATAGCATGAATTTGCATTATAGACATGTTACAAATGCATTTCAAAGGCATTAAAAAGTGACTTCTAAAGCTCTCTAAATGTCTTCTTTTGGGGGAGAGGGGGAAAGGAAGGTGCCTCACTGTAGTGCTTCACAAATGCATGCTAAATTCCTCACGAGCAGCTTTTAGAATGCATTTGTAGTGCACTTCCATTGTCTTGAAAGAAGGCACCTGGCAAACTTTGCCAAATGTTTCAAGCAAGACGAAACTTATCATGACAAGGGTATTTTAGAGGTATCTTAGTTTTTCACCAGTTACCCACTTAATGTACTGTGACCTCCCCCAAACCCCATTTTACCAAATAAATCACACCAGACTTGTATGGAGTTCAAAGGTCAGCGGCCATGTATTATCTTTAATTAAATATCAAAATTAAATACAAAATTGAATACAAAAATAACCAAGCTATTATCTGAAACCACCTAACCCAGTTAAACTGTTTACCACAGGTTTCTGGATCCCTGAAGGCACATAAAGTAACAAGGAAACCTCCCCATAACCTGTATTTGCGGCTTCAAAGAACTAATAATGGGCCCCCAGCCGCAACACCACTGCCTCGGGACAACTATCTGTGAACTGCAGACACATCCAGCCCAAAACATTTGAACAACACTTAAGGGACACCACACCTATGATGGGTCCCCAACCGTTTTCAATAAACCCACTGCATCCCGACCATCTTCAAGGACCCCAAACCGCCCAGAGACTGCCGTGACGAGTCAAACCTCTGGAACCTAAAAAGAAAACAAAAAGGAAACATACAAAACAAAATTGAAAACGAAAGGTAAAAAAACGGCGGGCGGGAGGAAAAACCTTCACCTGTCTAAAACGTCTTCTTCTGGAATCTTCCTAAACTCCACAGGGATCCCACTCTCAGAAGTCCCACCCTTTTTAACTTTCCTCCAATCCATACTCTCTTTTTCTAACAATTTAACCCTTCATGTACCTGGCTCCTCTTCTCCCCCTGTCCTGCTGTCCCTCCGCACAATTCCCTTTTATTCCTTGTGCTCCATGCCTGTCTTGATGGGATGCAAAGCAACTCAAATGAGCTGTATGCACTAGACCAGTGCTTCTTAAAGTGTGGGTCCCGACCCCATGTGGGGTCAGGCCAGGACCGCCATCAGGGGGGTATGGCCGGTACTTGTGCGAGCGGCCCAGGCGGCCGAGGAGGTCTGGGCTCCAAGCTAGATTGTTTTATTTCAGTTTAATGTATAATTTGCAGTGTAGTGTAGTTTTTAAGGTCGCAGCCCCCCCTGTGCACTTGGTACCTTCCTGAGCACGTGTGCGCAGGAAGGTTTTTTTTTTTTTTTTTTTCCTTTATTAAATTTTTTTTAACCATGCACGAGGGGAGC
>NW_017309440.1:24700-27528 GCF_000935625.1 Nanorana parkeri
GGAGAGAGACGCTGACAGACGCTGGGAGGAGAGAGACACACTGACCGACGCTGGAGAGAGACGCTGACAGATGCTGGGAGGAGAGAGACACACTGATCAACGCTGACAGACGCAGGGGGGAGAGCGACACACTGACCGACGCTGGAGAGAGACGCTGACAGACGCTGGGAGGAGAGAGACACACTGACTGACGCTGACAGACGCAGGGGGAGAGAGGCACACTGACTGACGCTGGAGAGAGACGCTGGAGAGAGACGCTGACAGACGCTGGGGGGGGGGGGAGTGAAGAGGAGAGAGACACTGACTGGTGCTGGGGGGGGGGAGAGGAGAGAGACACCGACTTACGCTAGGGGAGGGGGGGAGACACCGACCGACGTTGGGGTCCCTTAAAAATGTCCTCGGCCAAAAAGGGGTCACGACTCACGAGTGGAGAAAGTTTAAGAAGGCCTGCACTAGACCATTCACTATTTGTTGTATATCACCTTTTTCCAAATTTCTATTGTATCCCCCATCACCTTTTTGTGAGGTGGCTACTAGACATTTAGCGATTGCCAGGGCTGTAGTCAGTCTGGCTGGATTATACTGGCATTTATCTGGTTAATTCCAGGTGTCTGACATTGACTGTACCCCCTGGGTGGAGTGCGACTCTGCTGTATTGTGGGACAGCCAATAAGAGGCACTGCGCGTTTTTGTACAGGACAACAGCCAATCACTGGGTTTCTCTCAACCAGTGGTGCATGCTGGGATAGGGTACATATACTGGAGGGAATTGCCATGTGCTGACCCTAGTCGGGACCAGCCATGGATTAACACAGGACTGTGTGCTGGGCCTTAAATATGGAGGAGACCTGTGCTGTTGCCAGAGGAAGAGAACCAGGAAAGCGGATTGCTGCTGAAGGGACTCATAATCTAGAGGACCTCATGAGCATGGCTGGTATCTCTCCGGCTGAGGATCTGTGCTCATCCCTGCTCATCTGTTACTTCAGTTACTACTCACTGTATCAGAAACAGATCTACTCTGAGATGCTAACAAAGTCTGGTGAGTCTGGAGTCTATGTCTGTTACACCCTGGATTTCTATGATCCCTATACCCTCTCTCCCCAGTATGAACAAGTTTAATAAAAGTTATTCAGCCTTAGTGATGGGCCGAACAGGCCTGAGTTCGGTTAGAATTCAAACTTTAGAACATCCAAAAAGTTTGAATTCGAACTCGAACTCAATGCAAGTCGATGGGGGTAGAACTTTCAAAAATAATTGTCCCCTTTAAGAGGGCTTATATGCAATTTATTGGCCATAAAAGGGTATGGGGATCCGGGTACTGCCCTGGGGGACAGGAATCAATTAAATAAAAAATAAAAAAGGTTTTTAAAGGATCAGTGATTTTTACATCACTTAAAGGGTAAGAATAAAAATGAAAAATTCCTTTTAATATCATGCCGGGGGGTCCCCTTGACCTGCCTGTAAAATGGCACATCTGTATGATGTATGGAACCTACTGCAGCAAAACTGACATTTAAAAAAAAAAAATTACATTTTTGTTAATTTTATTTTTTAAAGCGTTTAGTTTCCCCTCCCAAACAATACCAGACCCTTTAGGTCTGGTAGGAATGTTAGGAGGGAGCAAATTTAAAACAAAAAGTGTGTGGGGTTCCCCCTTAAAGTCATACCACACCCTTAAGGTCTGGTAGGAATATTGAGGAGGGACTCCATATAAAAAAAAGTTGGTGGGGTTCCCCTTAAAGTCATACCAGTCCCATAACCCCACCCCCCAAAAACGAGGGAAAAATGTGGGGGTCCCTCCTAAAATTCCATACCAGACCCTTGATCCGATCATAGGCATGGCAGGACCGGAAAGGGGGGACGAGCGAGCACCCCCTCTCCCTCCCATACCAGGCCACATGCCCTTGGCACTGGGAGGGTACTTTTCCAGGGTCGCCCCTGAAAAAGCACCTTGTCTCTGTGCCAATGGGGACAAGGGTCTCTTCCCCACAAGCCCTGGGGCGCTGGTTAATAATGGCATTTTGACAGATGCCGGTAACTTATAAGCATGTGGGCAGAGCTAGCAGTGACAGCTAGCTCCACCCAACTGCTTACAGTTGTAACAAGGTGAGCCATGATTGGGCAAAGTCATCATGACTTTGCCCAATCATGGGTCTCACTGTTCTCTGTGCCCTGATTGGGCAAAGTCTTGCACCTGACCTGTGGTCAGGTGCACGGCTTTAGTCAATCAGGGCTCACAAGGCACAGTGCCTTTGTCATTGTGGTCATTCTTTCAGGAGCTAAAATTGTATTTACATTATTTTCCCTACTGCAGGTTATCTAGGTCTGTTGGATAAGGTTTGTGCTGTACAATTTTTAAATGCCACTTCAAATCGAGGAAGTTTTGAGTGAGCGATTGAAGGACATTTACCTTTTTGTTTTTTAGCCATTCCAATGTTACTTTGGCATTGTGTTGTGAGAACTGAAAGGTCACCCAGTTTTTTTTAAGCCTGTATTAATTTCTCTTGCATTATTTATTTATATTTGACATCTATTGTTGCTTCTATTTCAACAAGATGCCTATTCACTGTAGGTCATTGGAAGTCCCTGGACCCAAAACTATATTGGTCTCATGTAAGCACTAAACCTTTTCTCAAATCACAATTAGATTACTGATTTTGGGAGGCTTAGGTTTCACATGGTTCTTTTTTTCTTCAATTACGTCTCTTGGTCCCTCCCAGGGCCGGATTTACTCCACCTGCCGCCCCAAGGCCAGGTTCCACAATACGCCCCCACCCGCGCCGCTACCCCCCCTCCCCATCAATTGAAAATGGCAACCAGATGGAAGA
>NW_017309440.1:27738-36935 GCF_000935625.1 Nanorana parkeri
CGGCACCCCATACAAGCGATCCGCCGGCTCTACAGCCGGCGGATCGCTTGTATGGTAACAGGCACCGCTGCCTGTTTTTAAATTTCGTCCGTTTCCCGCTCGCGCGCGTGTCTGAGCAGACGTCTAAAGACGCCCGCTCAGATCTAGAGAGCTCCGGGCCGGCCGTTTTTTTACTACGGCCGGCCCGGAAGTGGTTAATACCAGTCTCAGTTACTGGTCTCTGTAGATCCTTCAAAGTATGTGTTGCTCTGTGCGGTATTAGTCACATGTCTGCTGCCGTGCTTAGGTCGACTGATATAGCTTTCCTGATAAGTGACCCAATGGTGTCCTCTGGGACACCCGAACATATGTTTTTATCCTTTTCCTAATTTATGCCTGTGTAAAATTTCATTATATCAACATCTTTGGGATGTTATTTTCTCTTTATTTTCACAGCTGCCCTTCAGATTTATGTTAAGGCTAAAGTGTGACAAAAAAAAATCAAACTTATTTTAATCCAGCTATGCATAAATTATCTGTCAGGATAGAAATATGGTAGCTTCAACTGTGGAATAGTTTTTAAAAGTCCAGAGCTACAGTTCTTACCCTTCCTTTAAAACAAACACGTGTAGATTACTTCTTGGGACTCGCTAAGTAGTAAAGCACAGATAAAAATGACAACCCTGGAATATGAAACTTCTCAAAGAAGTCAGCAGTCACAGTTTTTCAGTTTCCATGCTGACAAGTGTACTTCAAATATATTGTACTTACAAATGGCATGTACTCAGTGGTGTATTTAGGTTTCGTGCTGCTCTAGGCAAGACGAAATTCGGCACCCCCATCTAAATTTGTCCCACCGATGCCTGTTCAAGACATTTTGCGTAACCTGTCAAGTTGCTGGATGCAGCTTCTGACAGATTGCGCTATAAGGCCTCATTCACACTGCTTAGAGCCGCCCCGTACAGATCCATGCGGCGTGCACGGTCATAATGGGCCGTTCCCGGGAAGGACAGGTGCTGCGTGTGATTGTACGCAGCAGCCTGTTCTTCTCTATGGGAGGATGCAAGGGTCTAAGGTGGGCTGTAAAGGATCTCTGGTTGGCTCTGCAGGGTCTCACGCAGAGACTGCCAAAGACCCCGCACATCCCACCGTAGACCTTGCACAGCACTCCTGAGTCCCTGAAAACCCCACCAGAGCCAACCATAGACCTTGCACAAGCCACCATAGACCCAGCACAGAGACTCTCAAGTGGGCTGTACAGGATCTATTATGGGCTGTACAAGGTCCCTTTCCCTGCACACATGCTGCTCCTCTTACCTGCAGCTCCCCAGTCTGCTTCCAGGATATGCCTCTTCTTCCTGCATCTTCGTCCAGCCGCCCCAGCTTCTTCCGCAAGCCGGGCCGCCTCTCTCACGGTCCCATCAGCAGTCTTCCTTCCCTGCTCCGTGCCTAGACCTGGCGGCACAATGGCTTCCTGGACCTACCTGCAGACTCCGCCGGCCGGGCCGCCTCTCTCACGGTCCCATCAGCAGTCTTCCTTCCCTGCTCCGTGCCTAGACCCGGCGGCACAACGGCTTCCTGGACCTGCCTGCAGACTCCGCCGGCCGGGCCGCGTCTCCCTCTGCCCCGGCCACGCCTCCTCTGTCACCCGGCAGCTCGCGGCCAGTCCCTACTAGAAGCCACCTGAGTAGGCAGCACAGGCTGCCCGATTTTGTACACCCGTCGACGGCTTTCCTCTTTGCAGGGGGGTGAAAAATGCCGCCCCCCCCCCTGCAAAGTGCCGCTCCAGGCAAACGCCTTGTTTGTCTCGTGGCAAATACGCCCCTGCAAGTACTCAAAGGCGTAACTAGGAACCTCAGGGCCCCGGTGCAAGAAACCGTGAAGGGCCCCCCACTCCACCCCCAATAAAAAAATGTCGGTGCCTTGGCAGTTACCGGTATAGTGCATGTGTGTAGTCCCAGGAGGCAGGGCCACCAGTTGAAATCATGGGACCCCATACAGGTTGGGCTGTTCGGAATAATTATTATTAATAATTTTTGTTTATTTTATTAATTTTTTTACTTTTTACCAATTTTTTTCCATTTTTATCTATTTTATTATTTTTTCTACTACGTTTTTATTTTATTATTTTTCACTTTTCTTTTTAAATTATATTTCACAAACCTAGGGTTTACTCAGGGCTGCATTGCTTTGTACAGGGTACAACCGCATGATTGCACCTCACTGTGCCCATAGAACTTAAAGAAATGAGTTCAATGTCATAGAACTCAATAAGGTTCTAACAAAAAAAATAAACAGTGTGATGCTTTGCGATCAAGCTCATTAGCACTGTGCCAGGCATATCACACCAGCAGCTGTGCGATGAACACATTATTTAATTCCCGTGTCTGAGGTTTGTCTATAGCTCAACTTTAATGAAGGTTTATTAACTGTGGTGTTATTTTGCCTGCAAATGTAGCAGGCAGTTATGGGACTGATTTATGAGAACATACGATAAATGTGTCTTCCGTAGACAGTCATTTTTTACCTGTGTCAGATAAAGGTTGTAAATCTCGGGGATTGAATACTTATATAAAAAGCATATTCAATGTGTTGTTACCTTTTTCAAGTCTAAAACAAGGTCTCATAAAAAAATCTAATAATTTTGAGTTTTGACCATTGGACAGCAGCATAAGCATGTCTAAAGCTGGCCATACACCTATAGATTATCTGCAGATTTTCTATGGTCAGATGGAAAAAGTGCAACAGATTCCTCCATCTACGCTAAACTGTGTGGATGGAGGAATCTCCCGCTGGGCCAAGCTTCAGTATCCTGCTAGTCGGGCCTATCAAAATACCTGAACAATGCCTGCATCCAATCAGAATGTTCATGTATTTCGACTAGCAAGATACTGAAGTTTGGCCCAGTATAGATGTATGGCCAGCTTTATGGTTCCTTTTTATTTGCTCAGCTGCCAGCACCATGGAAATGAATGATGCTAATCCGGGGAGGGTGTTATCCATTCAAAAAAGACCTGATCTGCCTTCTGTCCTCTGCCATGCTGCCTCATCTGCGTTGCCTAGTATGGTGGTAGGAGCTTTATGTGAAGGGGGACTGAGGACTCTAATGTGAAGGGAGCTTCTGATGTGAAGGGAACTCTGATGTGAAAGGGAGGACTCTGATGTGAAGGGGGCTTCTGATGTGAAGGAGGGCTCCAACTGTGAGAGTGGGATAAGGGTCTGGTATGGTTGGAGGTGTCACACATTGCTTTTTATATTTATGTTTTTTACATTTTAGTCTGGGGTGCCTCACACTTTTGCATACTTGTGAAGGGTGCTCTGATTGAAAAAAGGTTGAGAAATGCTGAATTAGACCAACCTTTCTTAAGCAGAGTTCAGTGGAATTAGCTTTTTCTATCTAAAATAATATTTTTAGCTATCTTTAATGGAGGAATTGTATTTTATTATGACCCCCAAGGTAAGAGGCATTCTTCACATTGACTACTAATGCAATAGGGGGCTTTTTTCACAGACTCTTCCAATGACCACCAATATATGAGCATGCTTCTCCCACTGATCATCAATCTCAGAGGGCACTTCTCCACTGACCACCAATGTAAGCTGACATTATACTGACTCCTAATGTAAAGGGCCACTTACCACCACTTTTCCATTGACATTCATAGAAAGCAGGCATTTCTTCACTGATCACTAACATGAATATACACTGCAATTTTCACTGTCAGCATTTATTTTCTGGCCATTGTTGTTATTTGTTTAATTACAAAAGTATTACTGGAAAAAACAGCTCTGGGTGTCATATATGCTAAGTACATCACTTTCCTTATGCCGCTATTTATTCTTAGAGAGATTTATTCTATGTATCCTTACATTGCAACTCACTGCTAAAGCCATAGATTTTATTATCAGGAGTTCTCTGAGACCTGAAGGTTCTTTTAAGGTTTCCTCCATGTACAGAAGGGGCAGTTTATGGAAAGCCTTAGACATGAGTAGAAAGATCCCTCTGCACGAATTTGTAGCTGTACCCCAGAGGTAGGCAACCTTATGGCACTCCAGGTATGGTAAAACTACAAATCAAGTCATTCCTCTTCCACTGGGTGTCATTCATGTGGCTGTCAGAGTTTTGCAATGCCTCATGGGACTTGTAGTTCAACAACAGCTGCCATGCCAAGGTTGCCTACCCATACTGTACCCGCTACATGAAGGGGGTTTAACATCTCCTGCTGCTTATTTGTCTTGCTCCATTCTAAGTAAAGGACTTAAAAAGAAGTTATAATACTTTATTATTATTATTATTATTATACAGGATTTATATAGCGCCAACAGTTTGCGCAGCGCTTTACAATATAAGGAAGACATTACAATCACAATACTTAAAGGGATGGGGAAGTGATACATGAGGAGGGAGCTGCGTGGGGATAAATTGTTTGAGAACGTGATGGTTGAGCGGTTAGGTTGAGGTGGGATAGGCTTCCCTGAAGAGATGAGTCTTTGGGGACCGCCTAAAGGCAGTCAAGGTGGGCGACAGACAGACAGGTTGGGGTAAAGAATTCCAGAGGATGGGAGAGACTCTAGAGAAGTCCTGGAGGCGAGCATGGGAGGAGTTGACAAGAGAGCTGGAAAGCAGGAGGTCTTGGAATGAGCGGAGCCGACGGTTAGGGTGATACTTTGAGACCAGGTTTGAGATATAGCCGGGGGCAGAGTTGTGGATGGCTTTGTAACTGATTGTTAATATTTTGGATTTTATCCTTTGGGCTATGGGAAGCCAGTGCAGGGATTGGCAGAGGGGGGTTGCAGACACTGAGCGTTTGGTTAGGTGGATGAGTCTAGCAGCTGCATTCATGATAGACTGAAGGGGGGATACAGGGCCGTCTTTAACGCAGGGCAAAAGGGGCAGTCGCCCAGGGCCCAATCATTGTTGTGGGGCCCAAAGCAGCTGCCCCTTCAGCCCACATAAGCAGTGGCGGAACTACCGGTGTGGGCGCACCAGGGCCTCGGGCCTCTAGGGGACCCAGCACAGTCCCAGCGCCGGATCGGTACCCAGCGGCCAGCATATGTCAGTTAGTAGATTAGTGACACAAGAGGACACTGAGGGGGTGAGTTGTGGAGTAGAAAGATAGATTTGAGTGTCATCGGCATAGAGATGGTAAAATAATACTTAAGGTCAAACCCCTAAAAATGACATTGGCTGGATGGTGGAATGACAATTTGCAAAGGAGATCTCACTTTCAGAGTCTTTAAAAGATATCAGGGTTGTTGTGTAATGGAAGTAGCACCTGATACACCTGATGGTGTAGTACCATATTTATTATAATATGAACAACTAACCTAATTTGCAAAGGACCTATATAATATAAAGCATATCTAAACCATAGCTAGATCATATTTGCTAAAGCACTGTGTATCATAAACAGTTTTCATGTTTTATTTTTCATAAAATACTTTTTAAACTTTTTTAAAAATCCTATTTTCATCTCAGAGCTGCTGATCTCCTACAACCTAATTTCAGCCACTTCCTGTCTATATGCACCAGTTTCAGCAGCGGCTGCACATCAATGTTTGGACTGGCTTTCTGAAAAAGACATCAGTCAAATGTCTCAGCAATGTGTGTCATCACAACTGCATGTAGTTGCATTTGTGGGTGCATGTGACAGAGTGGCAATGCAGGAACAATTGAAAGAAAGAAAGTCACAACCTTACAGGAAGTGATTGGCCAAGAATTTTCAAGGCAGGATAGCAAGATATTATTTTAATAAAAGCTGCCTTTAAAAAGATAGAAGTCATCGTGTGAAATGACATAAATATGCAACAGTTCACATGAGATTTTAGCGATAGGATTTACATCTACCTTATTAATATAAATGTATTTAAAGTAACATCTTGTAACCTGTATTACAACACTCAGATTTTGTTTGTGTACTTATTATTATTCTCATTTAATTATAGTTTGCAAATACAGTGTATTAGTAACTTATAGATCGCTTTAGCCGGATTTGTCAATAATGAATGATATCCAAGCGCCCTCTGCAGGTTCCTGCAACACATAACTATCCCTTAGTTCAGTAAATTTGGTTAAAGTTCACTTTGCAAAGAATGTCCTATCATGTGCATATAAGAAATAAAAAAAATGACTTTACAGGATTAAATTACTGTACAGGATTGCAATATGGAGGCGGTCAGAAAAGCACAGAGTTAAGAGAAAATTTCCTTGCAAAGTGACCAGCCTATTTACCTTTAGTAAATCAATCCCCATAAAACAGTGTTCGGCTCACTTCACTTCAGATCAGTCATTCACTCGGCTGCCCTCGGCAGCTTCGTGAATAGACCCCTAGGTCTTTTTTCATGAAAAAAAAAATAAGACACTTATTTTCACAATTCTTAAACACCTTGCCCAAGGTGTAACCAGTGGTAAGCTGTCCACTAGCAGCTCACGAGGAAGCCACTCTGTTTCATTTTCATTTTCATTTTTCCAACAATGATGAATATCTCCCCCACTTCTTTGAGGCACCAGGTCGTGAGCTGCTAGTGGACAGGTTACCACCGGTTACACCTTGGGCAAGGTGTTCAAGAATTTTTGTCACATCTGTTGAAAGCAGCTTTCTGTATCTGTAGACAGTATACAACAGTAACCACATTTTTAAAACTCAGCATGCAAAATATAACACATACAAAAAAAATGTTGCTATTTCCTCTTCTTTGTTTGTATTTACATTGCAATAATTACTGACACCAGTCTAGTGTGCAACTTTCATTTCCTCCCCTTAAAGTTTTTGGGCAAATAATCTAATGTGTATATAAAATTAAACTGGCTTGCCAGAAATGTGTTCATAAGCTGTATAAATGAGAAATCTAAAAACATAGATTGAATTATTGCAGATATTGCATTATATTAGCATTTTCTATTTTATTTATGCTTTTATAAATGTAGCTGTACCATGTACTGTATTTATTCCAGTTAGATATTTAGAATTTACATTCATTTACATTTAAATCAAACTCATCAGCTTTTTTATCATTTTAAAGCCCATCGTTTGGTAGATATGAACCCCTTACCGATCACTTCCTCAAACCCCACTCCCATCTATTCACATTTTTTAAAACTTTAAGATCCCTTTCTTAGCATACCCAGTTCCGCTCTCATGTGTCCCTCATCTATGCCTTTTCCGGGAAGTGGGGATCAGTGGTCCAGCACTGCAGTCCATTCCCACCGCAGACCAGATCTCTCATCATGAGGTTATCACACTGTGAAATCTTAGGGAGCCTTAGAGGACCCCACCGCTGGATAGCCAATGGGAACTCCAACTCAGCAGTCATTTTGAATTCACCCCAGTGCACCAAGGCAATGCATCCATGCTGCAGCACACTGTAGTGCATCCCGTGTTGCACTTCCATCATGTGTGGTTTTGCTTACAATGGGGTGCATTGGCAGCCCTTTCTAAAATGGATGGTATACATGTTAAATTTCATGCATGAGCACAGTGTGAATCGGGTCTAAAAGTTAAGGTCCTGCTTAATTGTTGCCATCACAAAGGGTCTTCTATTATATATATAAACCAGAAAACTCTCATCTGTGCTCCTCTCTGATTAAGCTTCACTTTCTTACTATAGACACAACTTTTCTGGTTGTTGGACTAAGCTCTGCCCACCTGGCTGCACCCTTTCCAATAACAACTCTTTTAATGTCAATTGAAGTGCTTTTATTGGACAGTTGGGATAGACTTAGACCCAAAGTCAGGCCCATAGTAACAACATATATGGTAAATGTTTATACCTTTTGACAAGCCATCAAAAGTAAAAAACTGACCTAATGTTACCAGTTTCCTGGGAGGGACTCCTTCCAGGTCTGATTGACCACTGCTTAAGGGCTTGTTCACACCATCTACATTCAGGCTGCGCTGGCCATTTACCCAGTGCCACACTGAGTATGTAAATTATCATTAAAAAGCAAGGTGTCATGCACAAAGGGCGGCTGCAAAGTATAAAAAACATACATTACAGCACCCTGTCCCCTGTCCACAATGCCCAGCTTCCATGCACTGAAGAAAGGGAGCAATAGGACTTGAGCTGTACAGCGCTCCAGACACATTATTCGCCCCCTCTTCACTATCCTCCATTCCGAAAATGCCTTGTTTTTTTGAAAAAAATCCAAGACATTCTGTAATTGGAGGAGAGATGATGTCCGATCCCTTCCCCACCTCTCCATAGAATGCCTTGTATTCTGTCGAGTAGCATCTCTGTCTCCCCTTAGTGCCCAAAAGCTCAGTGTTATGTCCTGGAGATGGTATACTGCAAGGCTAGATTTTTATACTTTGCAATGGCCCTCCACACTAAACATGCAGCTTTTTAATGATGATTTACACACTCACGCCAGTGTGTAAATTATAATTTTTCCCAGAGTGTGGCTTTAAGGAGATTGCACAGATACAGTATATTGTAACATGTGTGGCCAGCTTCATGCTTCAAAACAACTGGAAAAATACAATATTGTAAAACATAACAAAAGTAGCTCCTCTCAGTGTAACACATCCTTACACAGTGTATGGTAAATCGTTTATTTGTTTAAATTATTTTCAAATTTCATGCGATGGCCACATCTGTATACTATTCGAGTTAGAATGTAGCTCCTCGGGTGGTATCTCTGACCCAGGTCAGATACTTGCTTGTCAGCCGAGTGTAGACTCCAGGGAATTTGGGATCTCCACATTTATTCTGAGGCCCAAATGAGACAATGCCTGTGAACTTTTTGTCACAGATCAATGGCCCACCAGAGTCACCCTGAAAAGGATCACACAACAGTGAATGCTTGTTCATAAAATATACATACTATATTATTTATGATCTTAACTAACTGCAACAAAATGCATCAAGACACATGTAGATAATCTAGTGGTACAACCAATATCTGCTTTCACCTCCCAACATCTTGAATGACAAATCAGACATAGTGTATGCAGTGACCAGAATCCACCTATTCTCTGCATCACATTTGTTTATACTGATCAGAGCCTCAACCATTTTTATCATGCCATAATCCACAAATGTTTACAATCTGTTCCATCGGCTGTTTCCAGCACACTATCATTTACCCAAATGTGAAACCTAAATAGATTAAACACTGTCACTGATTTAACACTGTTACTGACATGTCAAAAGTCTGCAACCCTCACCTTTATCTCTAAACCCCCCCCCCCCCCCCCCCCCCCCCCCAATCACCCGGT
>NW_017309440.1:37090-67801 GCF_000935625.1 Nanorana parkeri
CCCCACCCCCCACTGAATATGCAGTTGTTTAGGAGCTGAATAATTAATATTTGGCAGTAGTTTCTATGTACAGTATGCTCTTAATGGATAGGGTTGATTTAAAGTGCAAGTTTTAGATAAAGTGGAGGGGATTGAAACATCTGTTAAGTTTTTTTATTGCTTTCTGTGTCAATGTTATGGAGATTTACTCTCTCTAAATGTGTAGTGACTGTTATCACTGAATGTGGGCCCTGAAAGAAAATCCCAAATTTGAAGTTCTCATCAGAACAGGAATAGATTGGAAATCTTCCAATGGGGACACTAGTTTCCAGTGACCCTGCTGACCACTAGGGACTTCCCTCTCTTTGGAGGGATTTTCTCTCACTTCCATTCATGCCTATCGGACAGGAAGCTGACAAGGCTTACTCTCCCTAACTTTATAAAAAACTATATAAAACGTTTTGGCTTAGTTTTACTCATAGCACAATATTATTTCTCTTCAAACAGTTTTCTATCTGTATATGCAGTAAACCCACAGATATTTAGTGCAAATATGTCATGCAAAGTTACCAATGCAAAACCTTCCTAGTCACTTATACATCCACAATTTCCCATAGCGATGTGAAACATTTGAGTCACTCACCTACTTCTAAATCACACAGTTTCTTGTTCATATGTTGATTTACAAAGATTTCTACAGTAAAAAAAGAAAGCTTCTATGCTTGTCATACTGCCTTGCAGAACAGGCCTATTATATCACGTTATTAGTGTACATCCTAGGTGCAGTGTTCATTAACACCTGCTTTTGAAAAGCTTTGGACCACACTTCATTTTCACTATGCAAACCTAATTTTATTGTGCTGTATTGCCTAGGCAGTGGGAAATCGGTTACAAGTGTGCAGTTAGATATGTCACTCAGATGCATAGACACCACAGCTATTTTTAATAACTGTCTGGTTTTCATGTGAAGTACTTGTGAATGTATGGTTCTTCAAACACACAATCTGCAAATTCAATATCCACAACCCTCGTCAGTTTTCTTGTACCTGCAACTCAACCCTTGAAACCTACTTTTACCATTATCATGTTACCATTGAAGAGAGATTCTCATTTTGCAGAGAGTGTTTTTTAATTTTTGTGGCATCTGCAGAGAGCAGTTAGGATGCAGACAGCCTAAGTGTTTCTTCATTTTAGGAGAGTACCTAACCTTAGGTTGTTTACTGCTTCTTCCAGCTGCTGAGTAATGAATATTTATATGCCTAGCCAATCACTAAGGAGTTGGTCCTAGTAATGTGAGGCAGGAAGATGATAAATATTTAGGACAAACTTTCCATAATGTTCTAAGTTCCCGGGGCTTCTGCTCATAGTGATAGTGCGCTGAACTCTGATACCGTTGGAGTTAGACCTAACAGGTTATGTGTTGGAGGCGTGTCTCCTTCTAGGAGACTACTATAATATACTGACCCACAAAAGGAAAACTACTTTAGCCTTGGGGAGACACCTGCTGCTGCCACCATCTCTTACAGAGAGATAGTGAGTGACCGTAGGAGAAGTTAACATAGTCACTTTCTCACATCTCCTTAGAATCTGCCACTATGGTACCACTTACAGACCTTGGTCTGTACACACCTTTGTCCCTACATAACCATGATAACCAGAGGTCTGTAGGGAACACAGAATATATTTGAAGATGATCTACAAAAAGAAAAAGTAGTTTAGCTTTGAGGCGGCACCTGCTGTTGCCCCTCCCCCCCCCCACACACACTTACAGAGAGGTGGTGAGTAGACATGTGCACCAGCAAAAAATATGTTTAGTTTCGTTTTTCGGGTCCGAAATTAAATTAGTTTCGGACGAAATTCGTTTATGAAAAAAAAAAAACTTTATCCATTACGTGGCCTGGCGTGGAATTGAACCTGCAACCTTAGCAATGGGAAGCCTGTCCTCTATCCACTACTCTATAGCCTCTGTACTGTGCATGGAAGCATTTGATATATATGAATGCAATATGTAGCATTTGACAGTTGAGAATGTCAAATGTGCGGAGTGAGCCGTGACGTCATGGCTCGTTCCGCCCATCTGTTGACACAGACTGAATGTCATTTTTTTGCGGCTGGTTTTCGTCATTTTCGGTTGGTCGTCTGCGGAGGGACTTTTTTTATTTCGGCGGGTCGGCGGGGGTCCTGCATCCTGATCCTGACTCTGGATTACATCGATGGAGCCATTTTTCTTTTATTAAAGAAATTGTCAAAAATTGACTGTTTGTTTTTTTTTCAATTAAAGGATTTTGTCAAAAGTCTGGACTTTTTACTAACTATTTGATTTAACCCTTACTCATTCACATGGGGGGGGCGGCATCTGGGTGCCCCCTTATTTAAAGGGGTCCCCCGATGCAAATAAGCTCCCTTGCCCACAGACCCCCACAACCACCGGGTCAGGGTTGTGGGGAAGAGGCCCTTGTCCCCATCGGCACAGGGACACCCTCCCAACGCCGAGGGCACGTGGCCTGGTAAGGCTCAGGGAGGGGGGGCGCTCGATCGTCCCCCCCCTTTCCTGCTCTGCCGGGCTTGTGCTTGGATCAAGGGTCTGTAGGACTGTTAGGGGGGACCCCACGTTTTTCCCCCCATTTTTTGGGGCTGGGGTTCCCCTTTAAAATTCCTACCAGACCTTAAGGGTCTGGTATGGATTTTGGGGGGAACCCCACGCACTTTTTTTTGTTGTTATAAGGAGGGGGGGTGTCCCTCCTAACATTCCTACCAGACCTAAAGGGTCTGGTATGAATTGGGGGGAAACCTCACGCTTTTTTTTTTCCATCTTCTGCAGACTGTAAAAAAAAAAATCATTTTGCTGCAACAGAATTCGTCCAATAATGAATTTCGTTGCATCAAAATGACATTAAGGGGAACAAAAATGACTTTTTTTTACAAAAGCAAAGGAAAAAAAAAAAACTTTATTCATTACTCGTCCGGGCGTGGATTTGAACCTGCGACATTAATGTAATTTTGCTGCAACGAAATTCGTCCAATAACGAATTTCGGGAAATCGGGAATTTGGGATTTGTTTGCATTCGTCTTAGCTGTAATTCGGAATTCGGATGCATCCGAATCTCCGAAAATTCGTCCGAATTTCGGAACGAACCGAATCGCACATGTCTAGTGGTGAGTGAGTGTGGGAGCAGTTAACACAGGAACTTTTTCACCTCACCTCTCCTCTCATAGGATCTCCTACCAAGGTACCACTTAAGGTCCCCACACACCTTACGATAATCGTACGATAATCGCGGGAAATCCCGCGATCGTACGATTATCGTAAGGTGTGTGGAAGCCGTGCGACCTCTACTACTGTAAGGTCGCACGACTTTAAACTTACGGACATGTTCGAAAACCCGCCGAGCATCGTACGATGTTCGGCGGGTTTGTGGAATATCCGTACGATAAAAGCCGTACGGGCCGGTGTGCGCAAGCGCACACTGCCCGTTCGGCATTGCGGTCATCGGAAGCCCGCCCCTCAGGGGCCGTGGCTTGCGATCATCGTAAGTACGATCTGCCTATGCAAGATAGGCAGATCGTACGTTTTTTTAAGTACCTTACAACCATCGCAAGACAAAAGTCTTGCGATGGTTGTAAGGTGTGTGCCCAGCCTTACAGACTTACAGACTTTGGTTCCTATGGAACCAAAGGTCTGTGAGTTTGCTATTGACCAGCACAGTATGGGGGAACAAAGAAAGTATTTGAAGTTAGAAGACAGTTTGAATTTTCAACTGTAGCAAACTTTTTTTGCTTTGCATAGAATATGTTAGCTTATTTTTTTCTGTCTGAGCACTATTGGGGACATTTCTTTTCACTTCCTGTCCCAAATGATGCCAGAGGAACTATGAGGAAATCCCCAAAATGAGAAGGAGGAGTCCAGGGCACGGCGGCGGGCAAAGCGGACCTGCACCAACACAATCAACTTGATTGTGTTCAACCTGGCCCGGCCCACCGGGCAAGTGTCCAGTTTGCCCTATGGCCGGTCCGGCCCTGCCTGAGAGCCTGCACAGCCCACCATAGACCCTGCACAGCCCACATGAGAGGTCACCCAGCCCACAATAAAACCTGCACAACCCAACTGAGGGTCCGCACAGTCGACCATAGCCACCTGAGAGTCCATACAGCCCACTACAGACCCTGCATAGCCACCTGAGAGTCCGCACAGCCCACCATAGAACCTGCACTGCCTCCTGAGACCCCGCACAGCCCTCCTGAGACCCCACACACCCACTTGAGATCCTCCACTGGAGACATCAGGCCGGCACCCCAGAGCAGCACAGAGTATGTAGCTTCATATTATTATGCATTGGTTTATACTGATTTGCTGGGATTTGTAGTCCTCTATACCCGGCTGTTATTCGGCATTGCAGTCCTTTCTAAGTCATGGTATTATTCTGCATTGCTGTATAATGTATTGCTGGGATTTGTAGTCCTCTATAGCCGGTGGTATTATTGTGCATTGCTGTAAAATGTATTGGTGAGATTTGTAGTCCTCTATAGCTGGTAGCATTGTGCATTATTGAATAATTTATTCCTGAGATTTGTAGTCCCTCCACAGCTTGGAGTCAGTGGCAGGGATGCAGCATTTGCAGCTGGGACCACCCCCCGGCACTTCATCACTGTCCTAAAATCATTCATCTGTATTGTTTAAGAAAAACTGTCAAATGACACCGCAAAAAAAGTATTGGTAATTGGTATCAGCGAGTACCTAAGAAAAAATATCAGTACTCGTACTCAGTCCGGAAAAAATGGTATTGTGCATCCCTAGCGACAACACTGGAACACTGGAAAAGAGCTGTCATGCTATAACAGGAAGTGCATAAACAAAGACTTTCATGGCAGGATCACCAGGTATTATTTTAGAAAAGATTTCGGATTCTTACCTGGCAAGTGTCATCTTTACGCTTTTTAAGTGGTCCTGCGCATATCATACTGCTGATTATTGTCTCTTTTGGCTTAGCCGTACTGTAAGCTTTGCTGCAGACTTTATTGTCTACAATGGTCAGATTAACCTCACGTAGGACATCAGATAGTTTCTTGTTTTTTGGGTCAGTGACCCCCCACCCTGCAGTGCTGCACTGGGCTTTGGGCTTCACATTCTCTTCTTGATTTGGTAGTGGCAGGATTGACACAAACTTATTTAACTTGGCAGGTTTCTCCAGCTGTAAACAAAATAAAAACATTTACTGTTTTTGTATTCTTGATGTATAACTTTGTATTATTCAAGAAATTTCAGGAGAAAGTTACTGAACCAATACCTTAACCACCTATTAGGGGCGAATAACTAAACTAGGTTTCTCATAAAAATATTCAGTTCACACACTTAAAGGAAAACCAGAGGATTAAGAAAAAAAAAAAAAATCCCCCCTTCCCTGTGTATAGATAAAAATAGCGTCAGGGTGTACTAACTTGCCACCACCTGCAGCTGTTCACAGGCCTTTTGCATGTAATTGCACATGCTGCGATTAGTTGGGGACAGTTGCACATGGACGCAGACCGATTGCATCTAGGTGCAATTGTCCACAGGTAACCGCAGCATCTGCAATTTCATGCGAACGGCCTGTGAGCAGCTGCAGGCAGTTGCAGTGTCTCTCGCCCACAGAAGATTGCATGAGATTCATGGAGGAATTTGTCAGACACATGCGATCGGCCAAATTCACAA
This sequence comes from Nanorana parkeri, assembly GCF_000935625.1. Classification (NCBI taxonomy): domain Eukaryota; kingdom Metazoa; phylum Chordata; class Amphibia; order Anura; family Dicroglossidae; genus Nanorana; species Nanorana parkeri. Next base: position 42,759 of record NW_017309440.1, read on the forward strand.
GTGTGAATGGGGCTTTAAGCTGAACTCCACGCAATTAGCTAAATAGACAACTGAAATACATAGGGTTTCAATTTCTGTCAATCCAGTCCTGGGATTTATGCAGTCCTACAGGATCACAAATGCAATGGACAGACAATTCCCTCAGCCCTGAGTCTGCACAAGGTACCAACCTTCAGTTATGGAGCTAGGGTTGCCACCTTTTCTTCTGTCTCAGTGCGTAAAAATAAAGTGTTTCTAGGTGTCTCAGTGTGTAAAAATAAAGTTAACACAGGAACTTTCTCACCTCTCCTCTCGTAGGATCTCCTACCAAGGTACCACTTACAGACCTACAGACTTTGGTTCCTATGGAACCAAAGGTCTGTGAGTTTGCTATTGACCAGCACAGTATGGGGGAACAAAGAAGGTATTTGAAGTTAGAAGACAGTTTGAATTTTCAACCGTAGCAAACTTTTTTTGCTTTGCATAGAGTATGTTAGCTTATTTTTTTCTGTCTGAGCACTATTGGGGACATTTCCTTTCACTTCCTGTCCCAAATGATGCCAGGGGAACTATGAAGAAATCCCCAAAATGAGGAGGAGGAGTCCAGGGCACGGCGGCGGGCAAAGAGGACCGGCCCGAACACAATCAACTTGATTGTGTTCAACCTGGCCCGGCCCACCGGGCAAGTGTCCAGTTTGCCATATGGCCAGTCTGGCCCTGCCTGAGAGCCTGCACAGCCCTCAGTGTGAACAGCCTGCACAGCCCTGCACAGCACAGCCCGCCGCCGTGCCCTGGACTCCTCCTCCTCATTTTGGTGATTTCATCATTCTTTATTTTTACACACTGAGACACCTAGAAACACTTGGTTAAAAGTCACCTCCTAACCGTACACATGTTCATTTACTAGTACAGTGCCGTGTTTTTCATTGATTAACGGTACTTGCATTCATGTGGTCTTTTTATGACTTATAGTCCACAAACACAAATATATGGTTATTTGATTCACCTACTAGCGCTGTTAATTCAGTTAATTCAGTTTAAATATGTTTCATTTTACACTTTAAAAATGGGTGTAACGTGAAACATGATCATAAAGGTAGAGCATTCTTTTAATGAAGGCTGTAGTTTTAAACATGTTGTTAATTCATTTTAAAATGACATGGACATATTAAAGCTTAGGCGAGATTTTAGTGATTGGTTTTCATTACAAGATAAAAAAAAGCAGCTAATACTCATCTTTCTAATGGGCATAGCAATAGATCTTTGCTGTTTTGGAAATCTGCGGGCATCGCTACTATCTGACACTTCTGGGTGTGTCAGATACCTTAGCCCCTCTGGGTGGCGTACTGGTCGCACACTGTTACCTACTACAGGACCCTTTAATTCTGTAATTAAAGGGCCATTGTATGCTGCTAATAACAAAAGATGTACATGCAAGTAATGGGATAAATGTTATTATTCTTACCTGTAACAGTTGAAGGTCATTTATCTTTGTTTCCCAGTCAAAACAAGGGTGTTTAATAGCACGTCTAACTTTGATTATCTGCTGCTGGTTTGTATTGACAGTCAGTGAGTGAGCACCCAGGACAGCCTTTGTCGAATTTCCACTAAAAGCAAAACATTTTGGGTTACTTGAAGGGAATTAAAAGTTCTTTTAAAATTTATTTTTTTCAACACATGAACATGGTCAGAAAAGTTAAACCTGTAACAAACCTGGACAATTAAAACAACAAATGAAAATATGAAACAAAAATACTTGCGCTTATAGTGAAAAACACTGGTCAAAAGGATCAGCAGACGTGGAAATGAATCAGGGTTAGTGAATTTAAATTCAAGGAGGTCCTGTGGGCAAAATTTCCGAATCGCATTTGGGATAGAACAGTCACGCAGTCTGTGTACAGACGTAATTTAGGCTGCATTAACACTAGCAGCTGTGCTACAATGCACAGCTGTTGGTGTGGTAGGCACAGTGCTGATGCACTGATCCCGATGCATTGCACTTTTTAAAAATCTTTTCTTAGTACTTAGGGGTCTATTCACGAAGCTGCCGAAGGATCTGGCCGTAGAAGCTTTCATTAAGCTCTATGGGCACAGCATGCTGTGATGTTGTACCACACTGTTGCCAGCTTCACTAAAAAAAGTTAAGCATCCATCAGAGTGACCCCTTACATTGCTTGTCCCCATCAGAGTGCCTTGTTATTTTAGTTTTTAAGGTAAGGGGGCACTCTAATGGGGGCATCTAATGTAAGGGGGCACTCCAATGAGAACAACTAATAATTATCTCACTCTGATTTTATTAAAGTAAACATATCAATAAATACAAGTCTGCATTCATAAATCACTTCAATGTCCCAATATATAGTATTATTATTATTATTAATATGTTTTTATAATTAAAAAGCAGTCATTGAGCTCTAGTCCAGTGGCTAGGTCAAGAGGAGCATTCTGTCTTCAGTCAGTGCAGGCAAGAGAAAAAATACCCTTAGTCTCTTTCCCAACATTTAGGTTTAGTCTCTAGGTTGGTGCTAGACATTTATTTTTGGAAAAGAAAAAAGATAGGAAGGGAGGGGGGAAAGAAAGGAAGAACTAAAGGAACCAATGAAACCACAAAGCTACTAATCCCTCAATAGTTATCTCTCGTCTTGACTATTGCAACTCCCTCCTCATTGGCATACCTCTACACAGGCTATCCCCCCTTCAATCTATCATGAATGCTGCTGATAGACTAATCTACCTTACCAACCGCTCAGTGTCTGCACCCCCTCTGCTAATTTCTCCCCTGCTTTCAATTGCCCAAATAATGAAATTAAAAATATTGACAACCACTTACAAAGCCTCCACAACTCTGCCCCTAACATCTCCCACTATGTCTCAAAATATCACCAAAAAAGACCTCTCCGCTCCTCCCAAGACCTGTTTTCTTGCTCCCTCGTCAACTTCTTACATACTCACCTCCAGGACTTCTACAGAGCCTCTCCCATCTTCTGGAACTTCCTATCCCAGACTCTTCATCAATAAGCTACTCTGTCTGCCTTCTTCTATTGTAAAGTGCTGCAAAAACTGTTGGCACCATATAAATCCTGTATATAATAATATGAATCATAATCTAGCAAGCACTGTTGTTCCTTCTGCCAGCCCTTATGTCACTGCAGGGTACGGTGGTGACGTAGGAACCAGTCGGTGGAAACACAGCACTTCAGGGGACCAGGTGTCTGACACTCTTATTCTACAAGCTCCATAGCTCTTGAAAAAAGGGGACAATCAGCAATGCAGGTGGGGAGATAGTTAAGAGATATCTTCCTTACAGAAGGAGTTTTTTCTCAACTTTTCATTTTGTGACAGGGTTGCCTTAAATAAACTACAACATTGAGAATTATCAATTCCAGTAATGGGCACATTTTGCTAGTACATATGATTCTTTTATTTCTTCCTTTCTTCTTCCCTCCCTTCCTTCTTGCACCAAACTTGTAACTTTTGTGCTGTTTGTATGCATTTTGTATAGAAATACAGTTGTTAAATATTTTATATGTAGTCCCCATTCACATCTAAGTGTGAGCGTAACCAAGTGATTTAGAAGGTTTTGTACACTTTTGTTTCTGCAAATTTTCATAGTACAGGAGCAGAATTGTGCAATTTTGGCTCCATAGATTTTAAAAGGGAGCCCCCAAAAACATGTATGAACACTCATTTTATCAAGTGTTTTCCAGGTGTTTTCATAAATGTCTATGGGAACAAAAGTGCTTCATTGTGCACCAAAAGAAGCTAATGTACTTTTTTGAACTTCAAGCTACAAGTGACACATTACTCAGTTATGAATAAGGTCTTATTGTCTCTCTTGGCTACAGTGTCTAAAAAGCTGTAATATAAAATACTTACAAGATACAATGAGCAGCAGTTATCACCCAGTTGGCCTTAATAAGGGCCCCTCCACATGCTCTGTCTCCATCCTTCAGAAAAACCATGTAAGGTCTAGAGTGAGGAACAGCCTCCTTGCCTCCAATTATTTCCACACAAACATCTGCAGATTAAAGTACAATACAGTTATTAAAGAGCAATCCCATGCATTATGTGCAAGCATTCAGCAAGCTGCTAATACAACATAGTAAATACAGCTAAAGTACAAAGTTCGTTAAAGCTAAAAAAATCTGTGTTAATTCCCTGCAGAATAAAATGCACACAGCTCCACAGAGGGTAGTTGATGTGTACTTCCTGAAGACTCTGATACTGAACTTCCCATATCTCTCTGCTTCCTGCAGAGGCAGTAGGGGTGGCAGACAAGGAGGAAGTTCAAGCATCACCATCAGGTGTTTTTCAGGATCGCCATTTTACAGAAGAAAAAGAGTGGAGTGAACCTGTGCACAGTTCAGAGCAGTGCTATGTTGTGTACCCTGAAAAACTTCCGATCAAGACTTAATTTGTGAGTTCACTTTATGATTTTAATAGAAATCATGTGGATATTTTCATATTGTGATAGGAAAAGATGAATATGCGGTAACACTCTGGACACAATCAGAACTGGAATATTATTGTTTCAACATTGTTTAAATATTCCCCTGCAACTGGTCAGTGGTCAAGTAACATTTGTTGCAACTTGTGGCCTAAACATTCCTTTTGTGCCTTAGGCCTCATGGATATGGCAGTTAAAATAATGCAACGCAAAGCATTTTTTGTGTCTGGATCTCAACACGGGTATATTGTTTTCAATGGAGCTATGCACATAGGTACGCAAACATGCTCTGCATTAAGATCCATAACACAAAAACGAAAAATCTGCGTCTAAGGACATAAATCTTATGAGCATACACGTGTAAACACATTGTTATGTGTAAGTGTGTCAATAATGTCCAAAAAATAAAATAACATTGAAAACAGAAAGCAGAAATGAGTGGAATGAGACATTTACGCAGTTTAACACATACATGATTATCTGTCTAAAAGCAAACATTTTACTGATCGTTACCCAGAATTTTTTTTGATCATGAGTACATTTCTTACAGCCTTGTGCATGTAGCCTAAAACAAGCTACAATCAGGAGAAAGACTACAACTTTAAACAGCAATACAATAAAATACATATAGGCTATGAGGAATTTTATGCTGGTCCATAGATGCAATAGTCATACGAAATAGCAAGTACAGTATAATAAAAGTAATAGTGTTCTGTGCAAATAATCGTAAAAACTATACCTATCAATATAAAAATCTATATCAAAAGTGCAAGTAAACAACAAACAGTCACAAAGTCAAGTGTCAAAGTAAAGTTCATAAGATACATTTCCTGAAAATCACGTCAAAAAGTCCCACTCAAAAAGTGGCATACACAGCTTCCGTTCCCTGCTAGGGGTCCAGCACTGTTGAGTGACAATTAGCTGTTTTTTGTTTGCAGTGGACGCATGGCCGAAGAAGAGCTTTCGGTGGTGTAAATGTTAATGTTATGTGACACATACATCTTACATTTCAATGCTAGAACTTTTCTGTCCCTGGAATGCTTCAGAGTTATTTCTCTGATATTTATTTTATGTTGAATGTTCTAGAGTTATTGATCTCATATTTATCTTATGTAATGACACCCAGTGTACTTTGACACTCAGAAAGAGCGACTCTGTTCACTTTGTTATTTACTTGCACTTTTGATATATATCCCGATATTGATCAGTAGTTTTTATGATTTTTTTGCACAGAACGCTATAGCTTTAATGCAATTTGATGTAAACAGTTGCTAGAGTGGTATTATTTTGAGTGTTTTTTGAAAACTCGGGGAGTATACTTGTGAGTACAGAGAGTGTTAAGTATCATTCATAAGCACTATTTCCTGGTATTAAACAGTAATATTGGAAAAATTAAAATAACAGAGAAGTGGAAAGTATACCATATAATACTGAACATATAGTCAATTGACAGTTTTGGAAGAGGAATATATTCTAAATCAGCTTTTCTCAACCTTTTTCTTTAGTCACGGCACCCTGTAAAAGTATACAAAATCTTGAGGCACCCCAGTCTAAAATGTCATAGATTTAAAGGGGGATCCTACGCAAAAATTCACAAAAAAGTAGGTTTCCGCTTCACACCGAACTGCCCCATTCAAATCAAGATTTACCCTCCTTTACATCAGAGTCACCCTTTGTATCAGTAGCCCCCTTCACAACAGGAGCCCCTCTTTCACATCAGAAGCCCCACTTTCATATCAAAGTCCCCCCTTTCACATCCGAGTTCCACTTTTAGATTAGGAGCTCCATTCACATCAGTCTTCATTCCCTCTTCCTATCACACTCTCACTACCATAACATTTTGAGGCAACCCTGAGGAGGCAAGGAGGAACACCAGTATGCCATGGCACCCTGGTTGAGAAAGGTGTTCTAAATAATTCATAAACTGTATGTGTGAAGTAGATAAACACTGTATGACGCTGTATAAAGCAGTACCCTCCTGGTCTGATTGTACAGGCTGAATTCACAATGTTCCATGTGCAGGATACATGATAACACACACGTATGGGTGTGAACTGGCCAATGTAGTTTTCCTTTCAGAACACATAAGCTGTGGCTGATTCACATTTATTAATCTGTTCTGGTAGGAAAATTATACGTGATCACTCACACCTATGGGTCTGCATTTCCATGCTCACTTTAAGGCACACAGAATAGTGTGAATCCAGCATAGTTTTATTCCATGCTTAGGTTTTTTGAGTTTACAAATCAATAAAAAATAAAGCCCAAGTGATACATTTAAGGCCTATTTACACTTTCCGGGTTTTGATGCAAAACTCTTGCATTTTGTGGAATAAAACTGCATGTCAAGTAGAACTTTCATTCTTTCCTATGTGGCTGGTTCACATCTATGTGCATCAATTTAGTGTTAATGATGAAGGGAAACTCTATGGGCCCATTTACACCTACATGTGTGCATTACCATGAGAACTGCGTGCGCACACAACAGTGTAAATCCAGACTTGGGACCCATTTACACAGCACACATACCAATGCACTAAAATACAGGTGTCATGGTTCCTCATAATATAAATGGTGTTTGTTTCCATCTTGGCGCTGCAGTGCACGGTACTTTTAAAAATACAACACCTCTATTTTTTTTAGTGTGTTAATATCAGGATATTAAATCAGGGCTACCCATAAAGCGCGGATCCACATTTTTTACTATATAAGTCAAAGTCAATGCATTAGAAACATATAACGTGTTTTGATGCGTTGGCGACAGGTATTATAAAGCCTTGATCAATGGTTGTTAACTCTGTCTATTCCAAATCCTAATCAATAGCAGCAGCAATAGGAACAGCCATCAGGAACAAGCTCTTACTCTGACATATTTCATGCTAGGCACAGCACATTTTCTAAGAAGGCAATGTGCCTAGCAAGAAATGCATCAGTATCAGAGCCTGTTCATGCTGGCTGTTTAATAAAGTTTATATTGGTGCTATTATTGATTGCTTCAGTGGGAATGAGCCCAGCCAGCACCCGAGAAGTATTTGGGGTAGAGTGGAGCTTTGCCTCACCTGGAGTGGTATGTACTATGTTCAACTGCAAAATGTGCATTACAATGCATAGCAACACGCACGCACAAGAACACAATGACACCTGCCTAACACTACACTACTCCCACTGGGTAGATTTTTCCTCGTCTCCTGTCCCTGTAAGGCTTGTATGAAAACTGGGGTGTTTAGTTGTCATCTGGACACAAAGGCCTGGACAGCAATGAAATCATTATGAGAAGTTCTAACTCTTCCCCACACTACTACAAATATCAAACGTTGTCAAAAGTGCTTTCAGTGCCAATTTCACTTTGCTCCTTCTGTTGGTGACCATCTGGAGAGGGTATATTTCAAAGGTGACACAGATGCAGAAAAACCTTTAAATTGAGAGTCTTTTTTTGCTATTCAGGGCAAAGTAATATATTGATAGCTTCCCCCCTCCACTGCCAGTAGTACTTTCCTACACTCTTTAGTATTCAGGAGCCCTGTGAAATACCTTGTCCTGCATATGCTCGAGCATTCTTCTCTTCTTCCATATTACAGCATTGGGCACTTGAGCAGCCACTGACCAGGCTTGAGTGCTGCCACATGGTCGTAGAGAAAGAGTCCATAGCTATTGGAAGCTACAAGCAGCAGGCCTGGAACTAACACAAGGTATCATGCTATTTTTGCTGGTTTTTAATGTACCTGCTGAAATTAGGCCAGTGTATGGGGCTCTCTGCTTTCTTTCAGCCTGCATTCCACGATCAGCTGATCGAAGGAGCCTGCTGGAAAATCTCTGTGCGGTCAAAACCGGCAGCCACTCAGGTAACAATACAAACAGCGGCGATTCCTCGATCGACACGCTGTTTGTGTTGATGGAGAAAGCGCGTCAATTTCTTCCGTTCAGCCTGCATGTTGAACAAAAGAAATTGACAGGTGTATGGCCAGCTTTACATGGACCTGATTGTCAAAGTACAGTGTTCCTTTAAATAGCTTTTAACACTTCCCATTCTATTCAATGTAGGAATAAACTTTTTTGGATGAATTTCTGCTTGGACATTGGAGTTTGCTAATCCACCATGGCAAGTACCAAAACATCAAACTGCCTTTATTAAAAAAACAGCAAAATGGTTGCACTGAATTCCTTCTAAAGCAAGGATTTTCCCCTCTGATTACCCTTAGCAATCTAGATTAGCCCTATTGCGTTTGGTATGATTGTGGTAAACACATTAAATGTAAACTTTTGGCTAGAGTAATGATGGGTTATGAATCCTGCCAGCTAACATTTTTGCTAACTGTGTATCACTGAGGAAATTTCCCTTCACTTCCTGTCCCAGAAACGCAATTGGAAGTTAGAGGTAATCTGTCAAAGTGAGTTGTGCCCTAAACAGGTATCCCCATTTCCCACCACTTGTTCCTGGAACAACTCTAAAGTTTTTAATTTCCCCTCACTCTCTCAGTGAAAATGTTCACTAGAACACACTAGATAGGTGACTCTCCCAATGGGGACACAGACAGCTATACAAACTTGACAAAAGGTCTAACCTTTCTCCCCACTATCACAAACTACAAAAAATGGTTTCACCTAAATATACAATTTAAGAGTCAATGATTGAAGCAAATCATTTAGTGATCACTTTAAAGCACTGCAAAACTTGTAGCACTATATAAATAAGTAATAGAATTAAGATAGTATGGAGGGTAGGCTATCATACAACTGACTTCTAGTCCAGTAATCCTAGAAAATAATGCCACTGATAGCCTAACGCAACATAGTACAAAACTGTCATATGCGGATTATAAAAATATATAATACTCTAATTGCATGGCTCCCAAGGTATATGGTATACCTTTTTCATAAAAAAATATATGAGAATGGCATAAGTAGTCCCTTCAGATTGCTTTAGGTTTAATGGTACTGTCAAACAACCGCAGAATGAAAGAAATAACTTTGATGACAAGTTTATGTGAGTCTGTACTTACAGCCACTGATATGCAGGAGGAAAGACACAGCTGAGAGTAAGTAGATATGCCTCATTGTTAGGAATCACTGTAGCAATCTTGAGCTTTCGCACTACAGCCAGAGACTGACTAGATATTTATATATGTGAACAGGTGATGTGGTTTGACTTCTGAGAAATGTTCTACCTCACATGAGGCTTTTTCATTCTATTTTAGTGGTTAGAGACCACCACTGTCTATCACTGTTCAAGGGGAAATAATGATTAACACAGTCATAATACAATTCACAAGAAACACGTTTTCATAATTAATTTCTGAAGTATGGAAAAAAGCCAGAGATGGATGCTGGGGGGCCGAACCATTTATTTGCCAAAAAGGAAACACTTAAAAAATCAGTCCACCCAAAACCGTTCAGGTTTGGATAGATGTATTCAGCCTTATATTGCACTTGCAGGCCTCTTCCAACCTGACATGGCAGTTGCAAGAGGGTCTCATATTCTCTGTTAGGGTTCTCCTTTATTTTACATTATGTTGAACTTAGGAGGAGGTTCAAGGCTTTAGGGTGGTTGATGGCAAAATTAGCTCTTGGCACAGGAGCCCCAGGAATAAAGTGGAAGGCACTAAGTAACTCAGAGCACCAAATTGTATTCATCAGTTTTGGCTGAACTTCCATCCCTGTTTAATAAACTCAATCATTTTATGTGCTGACAAAAATGCTTTCGACATCATTTTGAGACGCTTCTGAGATCATTCAGAAATCATTAACAAATGCATTTGGCCTGAAGTTAAAGTGACAATAAAGTCACACACAGTCCCTCCCCCCCCCATACTCCTTTAAAGGAGAACTATGGGGTTAAGGCTTTTCCCTATAGTTTTCCTTAGGGTAACAGGAGGACACAAACTAGCGTCCTCCCTTCACCCTATGCTCAGTATACCGCGAGCTGCTGCTTGCGGTATACTGAGACGTCGCACCTGAATCGGATCCTGACAATTGTACCGGGATCCGCCCAGCTGCATGACTGACAGCTCGCTCTGCCTATCTAGAGACAGAGCCAGCTGTTCCCGCCCCCTCCCCCGTCCGTTCCGCCAGTCAGCGCTGGTGGATCAGAGCGGGGAATCCAGCCCCTCCCCTATCACGGCAGAGAGCCGTGACAGGATCGAGAGGTGAGCGAACACCGGTAACTGTCCACTCACCTCTCGATCTACTGAGCCGCACTGTGACAGTCCCATTGTCACAGGTCGGCTAAAGCTATGAGGTGAATCCACTCACCTCTCGATCTACTGAGCCGACCTGTGACAGTCTCATTGTCACAGGTCGGCTAGAACTATGAGGTGAGTGAAAAGCACTCACTCATAGTTCTCCTTTAAGGACTTACCTTAAATGATGCCTCTTGATCCGATCTTCTTCTTCTTCTTTCCAGTAGTTTTCAAGAGTTCCTCCAGCGCTGGTGCCAATCTCGGATTCAACGCTAACTGCTGCGTCTTCTGTGTTTCACGGTGTATGTGCGGGTGCACACTGCCGGCTGCGTGCATTGACTTGCACTGTGTCTCTCCTCTTCTCCCGGCCAAAGATCTCTCCTGCGCATGTGCCCGCCCCATGATCCTTCACAGATGCTCCAGAATCCTCAGACCTTCATACGGGAGTAAGTGGCAGAGACACAGGTAAGTTTTTACCTATTTGGTATCTTTTTTTATTTTATTTATTTTAATTTGTTTTTGCATATATCTACTGCTTGCTAGCAGTAGATAAATGCAAAAAAAAAAGATGAATTTTTAATTCTACTTTCACCTCCTTCTGCTTTAAGCAGTCTTTGCATTTCCATAGACTTGCATGGAGAGAGAAGTAGTGTTGACACAAGCAAAAGCCCATTGACAAAGGCCCTAAGAAGAAAGGGTCAGCAAAGCTAATGCACATGTTTGTTAGTGCAGCCTTTTATTTTAAAACATGTATGTGACGGACCGCCTGGTACCCCGACTGGGTACCTCCGTCAGAAATCAGCTTCCTCTCCGCTAGAACCCGAATTTCAGTGTCCTCAGCCCAAACCTGCCTAATTTTTGGACGGAACCAATATATTAGGCCAGAAAGCTAAACTCCTCAATCATCAGACAACACCAATGTTGAGGTGGAAACCAAGAACTGCTTTATTGAAGACCAGCTCAGTATTTATACCGTTCTGGAAGTCTAAAAACATAACATAATCAAACATGAACAGCATGCAAACAGACATCCCCTCCCTGATGCCTTAATGAATGAATAGGGAGAGAGGAGACACATGTGATGGGATTATCTGCTGAGTGTCTATCATGGTAATCTACTCCTCTACACCCGGAGTCAGCTACTCCAAGAGTCAGCTATCTTAATCCCATTATCAACACAATACAACAAAGGGACCAATAAACTGTAACAAGTTCAATGTCCAGAATTATCCCCCTTCAGTGCTGCTGGATTCACAGCCTGCTGCCTATAATGAATTAAGGGTCACTTAAATGTCATGTCAGGGAAAATATGCAGTATTGTCACGCCACACATAAACCTGGTAGAATGGCTCCATGTAACCCCAAGAGGTCTGAGGGGGGTCTCCATAGTTCTAGGTCCATAGTCAGTAGGAAGGAGGCTAGCCCTCAGGCTCCTCCAGCAGCCCCAGTGACGGTTCAGTCCCTCACAATGTATTCTTTTTTTTTTTTTATTAAGACATAACAAAAGAAAGTGCATGCAGTAACATTAACGGTTATACATTTTCTGGAATTTCAACAGACCATACCATATTTTTTCTAAATATAGAGGAGTAAATATTAAGAATGGAAGTCCTTGGAGGTTCAGACAAAAATTCAGTTAGTTGCAAAATGGTATCCCACCTAATTTCCCAACCTTGGACAAAAGTTACCACCTAAACATAACTCTAAAGTTCTGCCTGGACTACAGTTTCAGTCATGGTGCAGCATTAGCCCTGACAAAGTGTTGGTAAATAGTCCTAAAATTTGTGAAGCACAACATTCTTATTGTAAATATGAAAGACCTAATTTAAGAGCAAAGTTTTCAATTCATATTATACCAAGCGCATGGTCAGTATGGATAAAAGTGTCCAGATCTTAGTATGATGCAACTCGCTAAAGTATTGCATGACATTATCTAAAAAATTTATGTTGGTTTTTGGCGCTGCTAGTCCAGGGATATCATAAATATGTGAACATTTAAAGTAAGTGAATTGAACCTTCAAGCACACTTTAAAATGCAGTATATTCAATTATTTTATCTAGAGCTAGTTAAACTCTTAGAATATCTGTAATATGTCCTGTGGTTTATAGTTTATATTCATTTTACCTTGATATACGGTACTCTTAAAAGTTTACAACACTAAAGATTAAATAAAACCAGAGAGGTAAAAGTTTTCTTATTTCATTTTGCTTAGAATGTTACTACAATAGTTTTCTCTTTAAACAAAAATCTAAACCCAATAACTACAATGTAAGTTTTAATATATTGTTGTAATTTAAAAAGTTGCTTTCAGTCTTTTTAAATATGCAGCCTTCATTAAAATAATACTTGGTGATCCTGCCATATATGTTTTATTAGTTTCGTTTCTGTTATGGGGTGAACTGTCTCCCAACTGTGCTCCTGCATTGTCACTCTCATATACTGCCTGGGTGGAAACAAATAGTGGCTGTGATGACACACATTGTGCAAGCATGGTCCACTGTTGTCACTATCAGGAAGCTGATCCAGAGTAATGATGTGCAGTTGACACTGGAATGAGTGCATGTAGACAGGAGTTTGCTGAAAGGCTGGATTGGTAGCACCAAGATTCAAAGGATAAAAATGGTGGAAGAGTAAAAAAAAGGCATTTATTTATCATATACAATGCCTTAGCAAAATGTATGCCATCCAACTAGGAATTAGATTTACTTTAAGGCTGGATTCACACCTAGTGCGTTGTGCTTAGGTCATGTTGAAACGCATTAAAGACACTTGAGTTGATTTGTGCTGATGTGCTTTTTTAATGCACTCTGTGTTCATGTGGTTTTTTTCCACGCACAGCGGAAGCCAAAGTGCGTTTTACTGTATTTATTTGCAACATGTTCCATTTTCACCCAGAACACCTTAATGAAGTGTGTTGGTGTGAACTGGGCTTATTGGAAACAATGGATTTCAGAGGGTCATTACGTTGGTCCTAGGCTGAGCCTTTGTTGAGCAATGCAGTCCAATGGATGCGCTTATGGGCCCTAAGTGACATTGTTTGTTCATGGCTCTTAGTGTGTTTATAAAACTTGTGATAACTTTAATTCCACTCACTTTAACATACAGTATATGCCTATTGAGAGGATGTGTGCAGTAAAATGCCTTCTTTTATTGTAGTGCCCCCCTGACCCCTAGAGGCATGAGGTGGACCCCCAAAGGGTCAGGAGGGCTGACATTTCACTCTCGGGTGATCCTAAGCCAGAGAAGAGATGCAATCAATACATTGGGCGCCAGTCACTTTAAGGACCTTTTCAATGCTTTATTAACAGAGAGAAAACTGGGAGAGAGGGTATAGGGCTTCAGACCTCCATGTAGAGTTGCCACCTTTTCTTCCATCGAAACCCAGACACTCTAGCGACACGCGGAAATTTTCTTGGAAGAATGATTTGCGGCTTTTTCATATGTAAATAGTGCCACCCCTTCATATGTAAATATCACAGTTGAGACTATTTTCAGTGGGGGGGCCAGTAGCCCCTATCTTAATTTTGGTTTCGCCTGTGTGCCTGACATCTTGTGTCCGGTTTTCTGCTGCCATGAAACCCGAACACAGCATTCAAAACCCGAACTGTCCGGGTGAATCCTGGACAAGTGGCAACCCTACCTCCATGGCCAAAATAGACAGACACCAGGCTTTATAATTCATTCAGGCTTCCACAGTGCAGAAAATACTGCAGTAGAACAAGGGCTGACACTGTGCAGTAGAATAACAGCTCAATAGGGATGTGCATGAGATCTTCCCTGGAGAGACGTCAGACTTGTTCCTGAGTTCCATATCATCTGCTGGTACCTCCAGCAGTCATAGGGCTCCCCTGGTTATCCTCCCAGTCAGTTCCAGACCCCTCCTGGGACTATCTATGCACTTTCCCAGCATGCACCACTGGCCATGACACTCCCAGTGATTGGCTGGTGAGGCATAGACATTCCTGATGCTCCCCTATTGGCTGCCCTACTCTGTGGCAGGGTCACACCCCACTCACAGGCATGTGCAATCAGTAGCAGAACAACTAGAATTAACCAGATGCTAGACTACAAATCAGCTAGACTGAATACAGTACTAGCAATGCTAAATTTTAGTAGCTACTCCACTTAAGGTGGTAGGGGCTACAGTATTTTTTCCTGTGCAGGAACAAAAAAGCTTTTTTTGGACCTTATGGTGTAGGTTCAAAGGTGTCTTTACCAAATCATTTTACATGAATAACAGTAAACTACTCCCATAATACACCATACATTTATTTATTGTATGATTTCACTGTAGAATCGCAATGTTTTTAGGGAAAATTAAAATTTTCAGCCATTGCAAAATACACTTGATAAACACCATGATGAGCATTTTAAATGGCTAATGTTGGCCTGGAGTTGAGATGAAATAACCCAATGTATACAGCTGCCTATGTTTGGAGAAGCCATGAATAATGTCTTGCCCAGCACTAAAGTTTCCCTGTAAACACACACTGCAAACATTGCATACAGCCAGCTCTGTTTAGAGAAGACGTTAGTAATGTCTCATTCTATGCTAAAACTAATCTACAAAGGTGATGCAGCTAGTACAGGCACCCTTATCAAGGTGAATACATTTGCCAAACACACACATGTTTATTTACTAAGCCACGTGAGTTCTTTAAAGTGTTTTGTTTATTTTATCCCATATAAAAAATGTGCAGGTCACATATATCATTATTGCATAAATATTAGATTGTTGTTTTTTTTGCAAGCCCATATTTCTCATAAATAGTAGTATTTTTTCCTGACTAACACCATGGAAGCATATCATTGGGTATTTCCACCCTCACTCCTGCCTTATAGAACCCTACTCCCATAAATTTTGCCCTCCCCATGGGACCCAACAAGATGAGCCATTTGGACAGCTCTCTTTACCTGTCTGCAATAAAGTTGTGGCCATTCTATCTGCTTTACAGGTGAAACCCCCCCCTTCCTGGACCTCACATAAGGCTTGTGTGGGCACTTGTGACTCCTGGCTAAGTAGCAGGACTATATCCAGGTATGAAACCTTGAGTATATGCTTTTTTCTAGTTTCTAATTCGCATGCTTTACCATCAGGGTTTTGCCTGGGATTTGCAATTTGTGGTTCTGCCCAATTCATTTATTTGATAGGCTTCCCTGTGGGTTCTGCGTCTCTATTGCCTCATTTTATGAATGTTTCCTGGTGCTTTTTATTTTTACCATTATTGTCCTGGCTCTAGAGGAACTCTCAAGGCTGCTAGAACACTTCCTTTATACCATAGCGGCTTGTGGTGGACTGTGCCTTGTTCCTGTCAGCCATGTATGTGCAGTGAGTGATTGTGTCACCACCTGTACAAGCGCAGTTTCCTTTGGACTATTTTCCATGGTGCAGGTAGGAAGATTTCTTTTTTCATGCATGTTAAGGCCTGCTCTCTGCATTCCTAGTATGGTGATGTCACCCACAAGCAGGCTATTTAAACATGTTTTTGTATACTACTTCACAGGAATCTGTTTACACTGCAGCAGGTCCCTGAGGGGCTGGCAGTTTTGGCCCTGATAAATAATACAAAGAGGTCAGAGAATATATCTCCACTGCAAGAGCTTAAACTGTCCTTCTGTTTCCTGTGGGAAGCTTTAGCAGACATCAGAACCCCCTGAAGGGCTAAGTGGAGCATGTGCCTGTTTCAAACAAGTTTTGTTCAGCAATGGACATAGGGAGACATGCACAAAATTATTCATACGTTGTAGACAATGAAAAGAAGTCTTTGGTGGTGGATGCTACAGAAAAGTTTTCTGAACTGCCATTCCTACCTCGTGGATCATGAATATGGCCAACGCCAGCTGCAGGGGTTGGCAGGCACATTGCCAAACAAAGCTGGCACAAGTTCGATGGAACTGCTCATGGAGTTGTCTCAAATATTCTGGAATGTCGGGCAGCCATTTGATCTTTCCAAACTTTTTGTCACCAGACAGTAGGCTCTTCAGTCTTGATGAGGCTAGACAATGCCAAGGTTAAGAGTCACAGTGGAACTCTTAGGGGTTGATTTACTAACCTTATAAACACACCACGAACATGTATAAACATCTCTAGTGTGTTCCCTCCCAGCATGATCTATGGGTGGAATCTAAACACCTTTGTAGTGTGTACACACCCAGCAGGTGTGTTGGGCAAAGCCAAGCATGAATTGCAAGATGATGTTGTGTAAATTAGCTCTATGTTGTGTTGCTTGCGTTGATGAATGCAGGAATGTAAATGCATGAGCTAACCATTTTTGTCTAAACTGTGAAGCAGCATTATATATGCATCATGTGCATGATTTTTCCATGTATGGCATTAGTGGAAATATGCTTTTAGAGACTTTTTGGTTGATAAATACATTTTGCTGTGTGAAAATCACACGCACCTGGTGTGTGCGTGTGTTTAGGTTAGTAAATCACCCCCTTAGTCTGAGTTTACTGAAAGAAGTAGAACTGATCATGACCTGGGCAGAGAGGAATCTCTCCAGCATTTCTGCACTCTGGATTCTGGGGGTTCAGAACTCCCAGATGGACTTCCTATCCTGCTCCCAATTGTAAAATGAGTGGTCCTACATCCGGGCTCTTTCAAGTGGATTCTGTCTCTAGACATGAATCTAGATTTCACAAAATGCATGTGTTTCCTACCATTTTTAGAGCACAGGAAACTGCCAGAAACAGCAGAAATTGTTGCAGTACCGGTAATTCCTTATTGGGAAAAGAGGCCCTGATTCCTTCTTCTACTTCAACTCAGTTATCACAACCCAGTTCCTGTGCCTCTCAGATGACATCTTCTTTAGCAGGGTGTAATATATGACCTCCAGGTAATGGTCTTGCTCTTAAGAGGGAGAGGCTAGCCATCCTTGGCTGTTGCTCCGAAATGATCTTTACACTGATGAGTTCTAGAGTTCACTAATAAAGTTTACAACAAAGTTTCATCCAGTCTTTAGCTGCTGCTGACGTTTCCTGTTCCATCCTTTAGTTCTACAACATACTGGACTTCTCATGGACTGGCCTGGACATTAGGCTGAATGTCTCTCTTAAAGTGTGGGTCTCTTGGGTGAATCATCCCTTTAAAGAAGAAATCTGGCTTAGACCTCAGAGAAAACCAACATTCACCAAGTGTGATTTACCATTTGTCTTGAATTCTTGCCAGCTCCAGTTTTGGTCACTCTCAGGCTGCTTGATTAATCCATTGACTTATCCATCAATACAGCCTTTCTAATGCCTATCATCTAAGTCAAGAGGGTTCTTAAAATCAGGTTATTTGGCTACAAGGAAGAATTTTGGACCTTCTATCTAGACAGGGTGGTCCTTATTCCTACCCTGGGATTGAATCGAAAAGTGGTTTCAGCATTTCACGAGAACCAGATTGTTCTACCTACATTCAAGAGGACTGAGGATGACCAGATGTCTCCAATGAATGTTGGCAAGACACTACAAGCAACAGCTTTGTTTAAAAATTAGGCATACATATTATGCTTTTACTGCTCAGCCAGTAGTGTGTGTGTCACGTGACGTGGCAGTCATCTGTAAGGTGATGATGTAATTTTCCATGAATACTTTTATGGAGCACTACTGTTACTTTTGGCTGAAAGTGTTGTAAATGAAGAGCTGTGATTAAAGTTTTATTTTTAGCATCCTACACTTACTTGTGGCGAGGTATTTCCCAATTGCATGCCGCAATGCTGATAGCCAGGAAAACAGACAATTCCCTGTCAACTACTTACTGTAATTCTCTTTTGGTGACTTAACTCCATGGCAGGATAAAGCTCTTCCCAGTCTGATGAGTAGGCTAGTTATGCAATGCATGGCCTGGATAAGCTTCATTTTCGTGGGCTCCTAAAGGATAGGAACAAGGGCTCAGACACTCAACCGTATGCTACCATGGAGTTAAGCCAGGAAAACAAAAGTATTTGGCAGGGAATTTCTGTTATCTGAAACTAAGATGGCTTCTATTTCTGCTCCACAATAGATACCTCATGGAATATGTATGTTAACCCTAAAAATTAACTTCTCTTATTGGCTTCCCTTTGGTCTGTTAAATGTTATATTGAAAGTGTTTTGTTATACCGGTTCTAAAAGTTAAAAAAAAACTGTTTTCCTGCCAGAAATCCAGTAAGTTTGTATACTATCCCCTTACTGCATTATTATCAGTTATAATTTTCCCTGTTCTTTCTGTGGACTACAGAACACATCTTCCCTATGTTATGGAGATGAGTAATCAATGTGTTCTGTAGTTCTAATACAGTTCCTGTCCTAGGGTAACAACACTGTACCTCCATAGGTACAGTAGGGGAGTGAGCATTGTCACCCCAGGGCAGGAAGTTCCAGGATCACCAGGTGAAAATACAGGCAAAAAAACCTGAAAAGAGAAACTAATGGAACCACCGCATCTAAGAACATGTAAGCTGAAATATAGTATATTTTGTTCTTTGGTTTAGAAGTGTATGTAAAGCAAAAACATTTAGTTGTGTCCGGTAAACTTTGTTCCCTACAACAGAATATAACGGGAGGAGTTAACACCTCTTTCAGGTTTTTTTGCTGTCTATAATGACTATTTATGAGAATTATCCTCACATTCTGCAATGCTGTCAGTGTGTAGGAGGGACAAAAAGTAATGGTAAGCCTTTCTAAACAGGAAAGAGACAGCAACAAAAAACGAATGTCATGTCTGTATTGAGTCTTACCTTCTACATTCTATTCAAAACTAAAAAAAAAAACATTTGCTTGGAGTTCTTCAAATTTGCAACTGAATTATGATATGAGATTGAGAGCTTGTGGAAATGGGCAAATGGGAAAGTTCTTATCTTTCCCTACATTGTCCAAAACAAAGTATTTTGCCTTGACATACACTTTAAGTGCAGACACTGGTCTCCAATTACCTTTACATTTTCTAATTCATTTCCTTAATCCTTGGCACACACTTCACATAGGCTTAAACTTTTAGTATAGATTACAGATAAACCCTGTCCTTCTCCATCTTTTACCCAACCAAAACCATAAACAAAGATCAATAAAGACTCTGGCTTTGGATCATTGCACAGTGGGTGGGACATGGCTCTCATTTAAAGCAAACATTGATACCTAATTGCAAGCAGTAAAGAGAGTGTAAATGTTACTTGCAGCCAGGTAGCTTTTACTGAAAAATGGCCTGGACATGAAGGTGGTTTAACACCCCAGACTTCAAGTAATGAATTGTTCTTCAGAGTTAAAACTGGCAATGGTGTGGCTTTACATGAATCATTGCATTTTTCTTCCATCCTAATTAACTAACTTTAAGAGTTACATTTCCACTTACATGTTCCACAAAGCTATTCACTAGCTTGCTCCTACAAATGTATTGTTCTTTAGAACCGATATTGCTTAGTCATTATGAATGTTGAAACTAAAGCCACCAATAGCTACGTTCCTAGATTGCTCATGTCATCTGTCAGTGGGCAGACCTGGTGGTCTATGAAGCCGTGTGTGTTGCTGTGGTGGAATATATGTTCTGTCATTTACAGGAAACAGCATCAAGTGCTGTTATAAAGATGCATGTGTGAAAACTAAGCTAAACATACTAACACTGTCTTACTGAAAAAAATACTGCAAAATCAAGAGATATGTGTAAAGTCCAACAAGCCAAGCCACAGCAAGTAATCAGATTTGAGTTTACTGTAGTCCGATCAAACATTAACTCTAATTAGCTGTTATTGATCATGTGCATTGTGCAAAAGTTCCTTTGAGATGTGTAAAGTAGCAGGAATATATTGTATAAATAAGTAAAACAACAGGATAAATGAAGTAGAACAAAAAGCAATGGTGGGTTCTTTACTATAGTAATGCAACCAGTTATATATATAACTTATAACTTATATACAATCTTTCATTTTTATTTTTGCCCTAAAACTGCACACTGCATTTTTGGATAAAAGAAAACATTATTTCTATGTATCTGATTTTTTTTTAGCTGTATACAGTATTAGAACAGAAGCAGATATACAAAAACAGATTAAGGCACTGTTCACACCTAGGCGAATCGAATATGCGCGTTTGTCGCGCGTTTCGTGACGCACATTTTTACCGTGATTTGCATTTCCGAGAGCGAATTGGCTGTATCCCAATGGAAACGTGTGACAAAATCGCAGCAAAGAAGCTCATGTACCTTTTCAGGCGTAGGCCGTTTTGTAGCGCGTTCAGACGGGCTGAAATACGGCAAGGTGTGAACCATACCCATAGAAAACAATGGGATTTTCATGTTTGAGCGTTTTGTAGAGCGTTGAACGCGCTACAAAACGTACAGGTGTGAACCAGGCCTAAGAGGCAAAACAGGTGAAGTGGTTGTCAGAAGAACATCCGCATGTACGCCACATCAGAACATACATTAAGTCCTAAGACTTTTCTCAACTAATGAAAAACCACAGTCTTTGATGCTAGAAGTTTATGTTGTGATGCAATGACTCATAGCAGTCATGTCATGTAGTTCATGGGAAACAGTAATAATCTGCTATATTTCAGATACAAATGCAAAAGACACACGCACAAAAAACAAAATCTATACTGTATATGTGGTTAGGTGTGCAATTAAATTATTAATTGCTTAAACTATTAGTTGCTTTGTATTCAATTAAGTAGCTGAAACTGTAAAATAACCCATAGGTTCCTTTCATGTGGTGTTTTGGTGGTTACCATGCATTGGTCGTACAAAGGGCAGCACATTTGAAAAGAGGTGCAACTTATAGGCATAGTTGGGTGCATCATAGTGAGGCTTGAAATTTGCACTTCAGTCAAAGGTGTTTGACACCCAGAAAAAAAGCAGAACATTTATATTTGTAGCATCCCTTTAGAGTGGTGATCAGTAAAGAAATGCCCCCCTACATAGGTGGTCAGTAAAAAAAAAATGCCCCCTTACATAGGTGGTCAGTAAAAAATGTGCCCCTTTTGTGGTCTGTGTAGTGACTCTTTACATTGACCTGCCTCCTAGTTCCTGGGCTTATCACATGGTGTGGTCATTATCTTTTTTGGATTCTTTATTTTACCGGTATATATAATATAACAGGAGGTGCTGGAATACAAAAAGTGACATCGCTGGCGGCGCGTTCCTCCACACAGCCACTGCAGAGTCAGTGACAGCCAGCAGCTGTGGTGGAGGAGGGCGGGCCAGGCGGCGGCAGTGGAGGAGGCGGGGCCTGGAGGAGGAGGAGGTGGAAGAGGCCAGTCCCGGTGGCGGGGGCGGAGGAGGAGGGGGGGCAGGCAGTGGAGAAGGTTGACAGCCGATCGGGGCTGACAGGTAAGAGGTGTGCGGGGGTGTGACCAGCCCACCTGAGACCTTGCAGAGCCCACTATAGAGAGTCTATGGCAGGCTCTGCAGGGTCATTCTCAGGTGGACTGTGTTTGATCTTAGGTGGGCTCTGTAAGGGGCGTCACTAGAAATCACAGGGCCTCATACAACATTTTGTTATGGGGCCCTGTGATTTTTAGTTACGCCCCTGGTCTTTAACCTTTTGTTATGACAGACAGTTTACAACCAATAATGAAATCTGCCAGCACAGTACAGATAGGGTTAACTATGTTAATATTAACCTACCCAGCCCCCTTCCTGATATTACATATGACAATATATAACTACATAATATAAATCTGCTACAATAGTAGAAATACAAATTAAGGATTTAAAGTAGAAGTAAAGTGACCCCCCAAAAAAATGCTGCATACTTTTTGGGCAAAAATCTACCCTTTATGTAGTGCTCTACTTCCACTTTAAAAACCTACTGGTGTCCCAGGTAAACTCAGCATTTTGCCAATCTTCATTTGCTAACAAAATATATTGCCATCTTGAGGCCATTTATAATACTGAACCGGGCCATCATTCATTTTCTTAGATTTAATTTAAAATGAAATCTGTCTTTTGGCAAATGTGGACTCACACATCCTAATTTTTAATCCCCTCCCCTCCCTCCATGTGACTACGGTACTTATCAAACTTATTATGTACACCTGCATCTAAATGTAACCTGTGAGGAACCGCTGTGAGGTAGGTACATTGAACTGTGGTTGTTCCTCTCTACTGGGGAATCGTGAATTAGATGGCCTTCTACCTCCTACTTGTTCACCCTGTCTCCTCCCTTCACTTGCATTTTCACCTCCATTTTGGCAATCACCATTATCTCTCTTTCTCTTTTTATGTTGTACAGGTTTCCAATGTACATGTTTGGGTATTATACCTTCACACATTTCTTCCTCTCCATTTCTTAGCCGCAATATTTACATATGAATGGGCCGCGTCTTGTTGATATGCAAATTACCGTGGCCCATTCATATGCTAATACCTCGGCCGGGAGAACGCTGACCGCCAATGTAACAAAAGTATTCGCACTGACTGTAAATGTAACAAAAGTATTCACACTGACCACCAATGTAACAAAAGTATTCACACTGACCGCCAATGTAATGGAGGTATATACAATACCACCAATGTAATAAAAGTATTCACAATGACTGCCAATGTAACGAAAGTGTTCACAATGACTGCCAATGTAACGAATGTGTTCACAATGACCGCCAATGTACCAAAAGTGTTTACAATGACCGCCAATGTAAGAAAGGTATACACCTTAAATTTACCTTGTTCTTACTATTATCTAGGCCAGGACAGTGCACTGTCCCGGCCGAGATATTAGCTGTGATTTGCATATCAATAAGCCGCAACCTATTCATATGTAAATATCGCGGCCCTGGAGAGAGAGCCCACAGCAGAGGGAGCTGGGTGAGGAGGTGTGTTTCTGCCCTCCCCACCAGTGCCCTCAAGTGGCCGCTTGTGCTGCCTGTATGGTAGCGCCGGCTCTGGGGGCATGGGAGGCAAGAGAGGTAATATACCTCTGTTTTTACAGGGAACTTTTTTTAATTTTGCTATGTGGAGACATTGATGCTTTAATATACTGGTAAAACAGAAATACACAATGCAAAATGTTTCTTGGAAGATGGCACTTCATTGGCCTATTTCTTTTCTATCTCTGTGGAGGGAACAGTTCCATGACTACCTCTGCCTCGTATTTAAAGTAATTTTAAACTCTCAATCTTTTTTTTCAGTAATAAACCCAGATCAAACAAATATACATTACCCAGCAAAGTATATATTACTATTTATGCTCAAACACTTAAAGTTATCACGTTTTCAGACAGCTGACTCAAACTCTCTCAGTTTGGCTTCCCTGAACTTCCTATCCTGTACAACATAACAAGGGAGTGCAGTCTCCAGCAGCTGTCCATCTACTAGATAGGACAGTAGGAGATAGGGAGGAGGAGACGGGAGGAACAGGTAGTGACTTGCTTTGCCGGGCCTCTGTGTTTGTTGAGACACACATGCAGCTTGCTAGCACACACAAGGGTGGCTTGATAGCACCCTGCAGGGGAAAGGAGCTACCCTAAACAGGATATCGGGGCCAGTGCCCAGGGGACCAGCTGATGCTGCAGGATACTAAAACTTTTAAACATCAAGGAGTAGTATCCATTGTAAGTGATTCAATCAGCATTTTAATTAGCATACAAAATAATGTTTTACTTTATTATCACTTTAATCTCTTGTTGCTGGACTTATGTAATCAGTCCCTACATTGCCACATTCACCACACTATCATATCACATTCAAAAATTCTTCCCTCTGTTGATTTGCCAAATGTTACAAAAAGGCTGTTCACTTTGCAAGGGAATTTGCACTTTCCAGGGGAGGTTTCCCTTAGTTTAGTGAATGAAGAGAAGCACTGTGGATTTCCATCATCCAATCATGTGCAAGCAAAAGTACTGTTTTTTTTATTTTTCTTGCACATAAATGAGCATTCTTTGCAAAGTGAAGGGAAACGTTCTCTGCAAAGTGCAAATTGAACAGCCTATTTTGCCATTAGTGCAATAAAATTACTTTATCTCAATTGATCAATAATCTTTCTTATCATTATTCAGTTGTGTTGTTCTAAGCCTAACTAACAAACACAAACACCTGCAACGAATGACATGACAGTGTAGGGAACTGTTCTTTTATACACCTTCTGTGGTTTTGTTTACATTAATATTATCCTCTACCATAGAGTTCTGTTACAAACAGATTCTTCCTTTTCATAGGATGAGCTTCCTGCCCCTGCTAAAAGGTTAGGAAACCCCACAGTAAGAGATATACTGTATGCTGATTCTGTGCTGAGTTCATCCAAACCAAAAAGGAGATACATTGACCTCAGCCGGGTTAGCCCCCCCATATCAAAAATTTTTAACAAAACATATGCAGTTGGTTAGATCTTTGTTAGATCAGGTTAGATCTCTGTTGTTTGCGTTAGATCTCACACAGAAATAGAGATATTAACAGTTATTTGCAGGGGGGGCTAACCCGTCATCCCCCCCCCCCCCTTAAAATAGACCAAACAGTTAGCTATTTTGGAAGATATATGTTAGATCC
>NW_017309441.1:0-22323 GCF_000935625.1 Nanorana parkeri
ATTCACAACTAGACCGAGCGCAACTTATTTGCCACATAGTAGTATTCTTCTGTTTGCGTGCTGCAACCGTCTTTTACAAATCCCACCAGAGATTTTCTATGGGGTTCAAGTCAGGTGACTGTGATGGCCACTGTAGAATCTTCCAGGACTTCTTTTGCAACCTAGCCTTGGTGGAATTTAAGGTATGATTGGGATCATTGTCTTGTTGGAAGGTCCAATGATGCCCAGCTTCAGCTTCCCCACAGACAGCATGATGTTTTCTCCTAGGATTTCCTGATACTTCAATTAATCCAGCTTGCCTTCCACATGCTGCAGATTTCCAGTGCCAGAGGATGCAAAGCAGGCCCTGAGCATCACTGAGCCAACACCATGCTTAACTGTAAACAGAGTGTTCTTTTCAGAGTATGCTTCATTCTTCTTCCTCCAGCATACCGCTGATACATGGGGCCAAAAAGTTTCAGTTTGTTTCATCACTTCACAGAACACAATCCCAAAACTTCTGTGGCTTATGTCTATGATTTTGAGCATATTGGAGCCAACTTTTCTTGTGCTTTTGGATCAGTGGTGGTGGCGGCATGGAAACCTGCATTTAGTACATGTCATAGTGGGCAAACTGAAACCTCAGTGCCTGTTATGACCCAAGTCTTTCTGCAGATCTTTTGCAGTCACTTGAGAATTTTCTCAACCTGCCTTCTCAGAAATCTGGTTTCAGTCATTGTGGGTTTCTGATCCAGCGCTGACTCCTCTGTCCTCCTCTTCTCTCATGTCCCACTGAGTCTGAGCGGGTGCACGCTGCTCCATATACTTACCTTGTGTCTCTCCTTGTCTCCCGGCTGAACATCTGAACTGCGCATGAGCCCGCCCCAAGATCCTTTGTTCAAAAAAGTTGTTTAAAAAAAAATAAAAAATTATATCTACTGCTTGCCAGCAGTAGATATTTTTCAAAAACATGCGAGGGTTTAATAACCCTTTAACTTTTTTGTTCATTTTTTTTTCAGTTCAGGTATTTTATGAGTTCTAGCTCAAGCATACCTGGTGCAACTAATGAAGCCCTTGATTAGTTGCATCAGGTGTGCTTGGGTCAACAAACATTTTGCAGATGTGTGCTCTTGTGAGGGATTCTATTCAGGTGGTTGAGACAGTAGAAGTCATAAGAGGTTGCATTTCCAGTTAAATTTGGGGAAATCACTTGAAATATTCGTTGTTGACCTATTTCAATTGCTTTTGTTTGATTTGTTCATTGCTCACAGCTGAAAGTCTGTAAATGTTGCCAATAAACCTGATTTGCAATGGGGGCTGAATCATTTTGATTACAACTGTATTACCTCTCACATAGCTCACAGCACCCTTCTTGACAATGCCTTCATCTGCATTTCTCAGTGGAAATAAGCAGTCATCTTTATTCAGGCATTATCCAGGGTCAGCATCCACTTCCTGGACTGAGATGTTGGCTCAGAGATGACACAATTATGATGATGATGATGATTATTATTCAGGATTTATAAGGTGCAAACCTTTACAAAGTAAAGGGAGACAGTTAAAATTCAAGACAAGATATTTAGGAGGGCCCTGCTCATGAGAGCTTACAATCTAAATGGGAGGGGCAAGTGATACAAAAGGTGGCAGCTTCCAAATAGGGACGAGTTTTTAGGGACGCCTAAAGGCAGAGAGAGTAGGCGATAGCTGGTCAGGTTGGTGTAGGGAGTTCTAGAGGATGGCAGAGTCTCTGAAGAGGTCCTGAAGATGAGCATGGAAGGAGTTTATGAAGGCGCAAGAGAGCAGGATGTCTTGGGAGAACCAGGAAGGACAGATATTTTGAGACAGGATTAGAGATGTAGCTGGGGACAGATTTGTGGATCACTTTGTAAGTGGTTGTTAGTAGAGGTGCACCGAAATGGGAATTTTCTGACCGAAAAGGAAAATAAAAACATTGTCAAACCTAAAAATATTTTTTTCTAACTTTCTAATTTTTTTTAAATATTGTATTTTACTTTTTTTTTTCTAAACTTTTTAAAAAGCCTTTAATATTTTATGTATTTATATTACATTTTGTTTTTAACTTTACTGTCGGGGGCTCTGGGGAAATATTAGGGATCTAATCAGACCCCTGATATTTCCCTTTCAACACAGTCCTCAATCTCTTTTTCTGCAGCCCCTGTTATGAATGAACAGGAAGCCTCTATACTGAGTGCTCCTGTTCATTCATAACCTGCAGAGATAGTATGTTTATGATTCATGAATTAACAGGAAGTGATGGAGAGCACATCCTATGAAATCATAATTGGGGACACAGTAAACATACTATGTTCTTAATTATTTACAAGCAGTCAGCGGTCAGCTGATTGTTGAATGCTTGTACTCTCTCCATCCTGACCTGCTGTCACAGGAGGCCGAGCCTCCTGTGACAGCTGTACCCTCCCCCTGTCAGCTGTCACAGGAGGCAAAGCAGGGCGGTGTGGGAGGAGAGCTCGGCCTCCTGTGACACACTGCTCCCCTCCCCACCCAGCTCGGCCTCCTGAAGCTTTCTCTCCTTGCTGGACTTTGTCAGTGTTAGAGAGGACACAAAGCAGCACCCAGCAGGGAGGAGAGAAACTATGGATGCACCACAATTTCGGACAAAAGATGATACTTTCGGCATTTTGCCCAAAGTAGCATTTTCGGGCCGATATGTTTTGGTGAGCGAAATTTCGGTGCACCCCTAGTTGTTAATATTTAGAACTTTATTGTTTGGGTGAACGGAAGCCAGTGGAGGGATTGTCAGAGAAGGGTGGCAGACACTGAGCAGTTGGTAAGGTGGATGAGTCAGGCAGCAGTTTATAATTGGGTGAAGGGGAAAAAGCCTGTGTAGAGGTTGGCCAATGAGGAGGGAGTTGCAATAGTCAAGATGAGACATAACAAGTGAGTGGATTAATAGCTTTGTGGTTTGATTAGTTAGGAAGGGACATATTTTTTGGCGATAAAGGCGGCAAGATTTGGACAGTGATTAGATGTGGGGCTGAAAGTACCCCCCCAGGGGGGCATGGGAGAATATCATTAGCTTATTTTTTGAAAGACTGGGTTTTAAAAAGTGGTGTGACATACATGCTGATATGTCAGTGACTAAATTAGTGATGTGCAAGTAAACTGAAGGGGTGAACTGTAGAGTCAGGAAATAGATCTGTGTGTCATCAACATAGAAATGATATTGAAAGCCATGCAACCTTATCAACTGACCAAGGAAGAACGTGTGGATAGAAAATAGAAGGGGTCTGAGGACAGAGCCTTGGAGCTCTCTAAGGAAAGAGGAAAAGGAAAGGAGGAGGTACAGTTGTAGGTGACACTGAAGAAGTGTTAAGATATGTAGTATGAGATAGACATGTGCACTGCCTAAAAAATTTGTTTAGTTTCGTTTTAAATTCGGATTTGTGTTATTTCGTTTTTCGGGATTCGGGTGTGAAAGTCAATTCGGATTCGGACGAAATTCGGTAGCAGTAGTTCGAACGTTCGTTTTGTTTTCTGTTCTTATTCGTTTCGTTCGTTTGCAGCAAAGTGACATTTGAGGGGGAAAAAATATTTTTCTCCTTCTCTAATGTCACTTTGTTCCAACGAACGAAACGAATAAGAAACGAAACGAACGTTCGAACTACCGCTACCGAATTTCGGAAATGGAAATTCGGATTCGTTTGCATTCGTTATGTCTGTAATTTGGAATCCGAATGTCCGAATTTACGAAAATGTGTCCGAATTTCGATTCGGAACGAAACGAATCGCACATGTCTAGTATGAGAACCATGAGAGAGCAGAGTTTTGGAGGCCAAGATAGTGGAGCTTTTTGAGGGAGAGAGGGTGGTCAACTATGCCAAAGGCAAATCAAAAGTCTAACAGTATCAGTAAGGAGTAGTAACAATCATGTAAATCATGTAAATCGTAGTGCTGGGTAGTTCACAAATTTCTGACACAGACCAGCTCTTTTTTGCAGCCTCTCATCATGTAACTTGCGACAAGGTTACAATGTTGCAGTGCCCTATCCACACTTGAGCATTAGTGTTTTCAGGAATTTTATGCATGGGTTTTTCAGGCACTTTCAGATTTCAGCATATTTGTTTTAGCCAATGGAAAGCCGGTTACTAGGAGGAAGCGAAAGTTGTTAGCCCCATTCACATGGTGGCTTAGCCGAAAAATTGTACAAAAATAAACACACACATTTACACACATTTTTCAGGCCTCTTTTAGGCATTTCTCAGGCACCCCCATTGAAGTCTATGGGGCCAAAAATGTGCAATACTGCCCAGAAAGTAGCTCATATACTTATGGAGCTAGATGCAGCAGGCAACACAACACTCAGAGGTGAATGTGAACCATTAAGCATAATGGGATTCCTCATGTTGAGTGTTTTCATGCTTTTGGGAAACACAACAAAACAGTCAGTATGAAAGGGGTTCAGTTATCATTCAGGAAGAAGAGACTGGGGAAATGTTTCCTTCTGCCTTCAGCAAACCGATGACATAGTTTAATTTTCTTTTAGGAAAGGCTATTAGGTTAGATTGCAAGAATTTTTGTTTTAATGAATAAAGGTGCAGTTCATGTGAAAGTCACATCAACAATTTCTTTAAAATGCATGACAAGCTAAAACCGTTTTTTTCCTAGTTCTGGGTGCAGTGGGGAAGGATTAGAACTCATGTGTTTTGTTTGTTTTTTTTTTGCTGCCTGGGGCTCCATTAATGAAAAATACATTCTCTTCTTGGCCCACTGACAACAGTTTCACCAGACAGGAAGTGAGAGAGAAACTGAAACAGGGACACAGACAGAAATAAAAACTCAACAAGGGTTCTAGCCTTGCCCTACTCTACTAAAGAAAAACATTGTATTCCTGTCTGTGTTGCTGTTAGAGAGTTCCCCTCACTGACTGTCAGGTTAAATGTTGTCAGCAGAACATGTGAGGGTAAGTCTTTTTAACAGTGCCCTGGATAGCAGTAAACACTCGACAAGGAATATAACCTGTCCCTGATCTATTCAAAATAAGGAACAAATGACAATAATAACTCAAGTATGAGAGCACTTTAAATACATTATATTTTTCCTTAAAGGAGAGGTGCACTTTCAGACAAGGTGCACTTATCATTTTTTTACACAAACCCTTCCTGACCTTGGGATACATAACCCTCAAATCCCATGTAACCCTGTAATCCCATGGTCAGAGCCTGCTGCAATATTAAATGCCATGTTAGAATCTTCTTTGTACTGGCCATGCTTGTGGCAGGAGACACTCAGAAGATCGTCCCATAGGGGTCTACAAGGTTCTACTGTGCAGGCATGGCCAGCACAAAAAGGATTCTGCCAAAGGCTGTCAACATTGTGGAAAGCCACTGGAGTGCTAAGGAGGTCATTATGCATCTGAGAGGGTAGGGCAAAATGTGCACTTGTCTTTTAAGGGATATATAAACCCAAGAAGGAAAATAGATCTGACATTCTAATACAATGTAACCGGCTCCACCCGCAGTAAAATGTTGGTGGCAGTAGCTACTAACAACTAGAAAGTGCTTTAGTTCCCAAGCTTGTTGTAAAGTAGCAGCAGGCCATTCTTGCCTTGTGGCTGATATTGTTGATTGGATAGCTTTCTTGTCCCGGCAGCCATAGCAAGATGAAAAATCTGATGCTCTGACATTAAGCCAAGGTACCACATAAGCTTTTCTTCATATTGATCTGCACTACTCTTTAGTTACATTGCTTTTGATGTAGGACAAAAGTGGCATTGGTGGTGCTCTAAACCTAAACAAGTGAGAGAAGAGAAGGAACAGCAAAAAAATCTTCCAATGTTTTAGTGTGATGAGGAGTTAAGCTGCTCATAAACAGAGTGAATTTCGGTCGAGTCTTGTTGACTCTGCTGAAATTGGACCAGTGTGTGGCCCCGTTGGTACCCCTCCATTAAACAAAAGGAGTTCTGAAATCAGAATCAGGTGCTCAAGAAAGGTGCCAATGATTTGAACTTCCTAAGGGAATATGCAGGTGGAACCGGTCTTATTTAAACCTTATAGAGTTCACAGGCTCTTTGTTTGCTTACTTCTGAACTCAAGTCAAAGGACTTCATATTACTTGTCTGTATTCTGATCCACTTTCCCTTGTATATTTCCTGATGACCAGAACTCTTACTTTCATGGAGAAGCTTGTGCTCCTCACAAGACAGACTTAGCCTGCTTAGTTGTAAAATGTTGTTAACTGGCTTCTAGTTCACTGCTGATCACCGGTCCATGTCTCTCACATAGTTCTTTTGTTTAACAAGCTAAAATGTCTGTAGATGTATTAATCTCAGTTGCATGTGTCTCCTTTGCACTCAATGTCAGATCTAACAACAGCACTTAGAGGAGCAACCAACACTTACAAAATGCTCCTCGGTTTCCCCCATGAGGCCCAAAAGAGGCTCTTACATGACTACTTGGGTTCAGGTCTTGTCACAGGAGTAAACAAATAACTGCTTGCAATGTCTTCTCAACCACTCTGAACCATCTAAGATCTGTTAATGACCCATTGTATCACCTATTCTCTTTTAGACTTCCGCCAATCAATGGCAGGCCATAGGAGGTTTCCTGAACCCTTCAGAAATTATACAAATCATATGAATAAATTATACAAATAACACTTTAGGTGACTATGGAGATCAGGTAACTAACAAAAGGTAACCATATACATAAATGAAAATTTTTACATTATCTAAAACATTATCTACTACAAACATCTAAAAATAACAGCCCTATGAAGTTTGCTCCATAAAAAAGCAATATGTGTAACATACAGTATGTAGCTTCAACATCCCATTTTCCCTGTAGAGTTCCGGAAAATATACATGTATTTTGAGACTGCTGTCATTTAGGAATTCAATATCTGCTCCACATAATTTGTGTAATCCATGCAACCATGAACCCTTTCCTCTCCTCATAACCCAGTAAGATTAATAATGTGAACCTGGAACTCCCTAATGTTACTCATATTGCCAAGATTTCCAGAAGACTAGTGTTGTGTACAAAAATGCAAAGCAGAAAATGAATTTCAAATAAAACGACTAGTCCCCTCAAGGTAAAAGTGATCTCAGTTTTGTTCAACACAAGTGCAATAAAATGTTGCTGAGCTTTAATGGTCTCTGCCAAAGCAAAATTACAAACTCTTTTTTCCCTGGCTTTCCAGTTTGAAGTACTGCATGATATACTGTGTAACTGGCAACACCACGCAAAGCAGATATATAGTCTGTCCCAGGTCATAACTCTTTGGCTGACTTCAGTACACTTAAATATTCTGTCTACAAGATCACCAGCAGTTAGAGTAAAGTGTTTCACTGCCATCTATTGTTGATATTATTAAATGTATTTTTCTTGCATTGGAAGGACTTGACAGTGGCTGTAGGCAAAGCAAAATGAATAATTCCAGAGGAAAGTCATCCCACAAAAAGGTGGAGCACTATCTGCAGTGTCCTTGTACAAAACGGTTAATTCCAGTCCTTTTCCTGAGGCTTAAAGAGGAACTTTATTCATATGTTCAAAATAACAGCGAATGCACATTTAGAAATGTTTGGTAATGACAATCTACAAATAGATACATATAGATAATTGCCGGCTTTTTATTTTTTGCATACCTTATTTTTCTTTTCTTCCCCAGTCTTCTGACAGTGGTCATTTTAACTGAGGTCAGGTTACTAGATCTCCCTCTACTTCCTGGAACTCTGGCACATGTGACTAGGACATATGGCCATGCACATCATCTCAGCGGAGGAAAATGCCTTTCCCTGAGATCTCATGAGATTACAGATGAAATTTCCCATCAATGCTCTGCTGATGTAACCTTCCCAGAATGCAACCCTTGGGCACATTACATAATTTGTGCTAAAGAGGACCAGGAACTGGAAAAAAAATTGCAAGTAAAATAAAAATATGTTTGTTCATCATGCAGAGCTGTATGCTGATCTGAATTTTGGTCAATCATCACTTTTTTGTTAGCACTGCCTCCCATGCAAAAATATAGCAAAGGAATTCAAGGACACTTCTGTCTTTCCTTCTCCTCAATGCACCACAATAATGTATTTATCAGAAGGTATAGATAAAATAGGGATGTCCCAATACCATGTATTCAAGACCAAGTACTTTCCCTCAGGTACTTGCCAATACCAATTACCGATACGTTTTCTTAAAGTGATAACAATACAGACTAATGATTTTAGGGCGGTTGCTTTATAATTATGAAGAACTGTAACTCAATCCATGATTATTCAGCAATGAAGGATGGCAACAGGAATAGAGGACTACAGATCCCATCAATCCATGATTATACATCAATGGAGAATGGCAACCGGCTGTAGAGGACTATAAATCTCGGCAATCCATGATTATTCAGCAATGAAGGATGGCAACAGGAATAGAGGACTACAGATCCCATCAATCCATGATTATACATCAATGGAGAATGGCAACCGGCTGTAGAGGACTATAAATCTCGGCAATCCATGATTATTCAGCAATGTAGAATGCCAACCACCAATTATGGATTGCAGAATGGATGTGCAAGTGTTAACTCTCATAGGATGTGTCCTGAGTGTCTGCAAAGGTTCTCATGAACATGCAGCAGCTCCTACGAGCTGCTGTCAATTGATGGCAGAGGAGGATCCCGACAATATTGTCGGGATAGTTTCTCAGCACAGAGCTTAGCCCCACCCACAGTATATTACATTGCATTGTAAGCTTATGGTGCATTTTTGATTACAGGAGTACATTGCAAAATGTACTCTTGTATTATAAGGAAACTAAGTATGCAAAAAAGGTGTACCCTCATTTAAACACTCACCTCTAACAAATATGAACATTCAAATTTCACAAAAGATTAAAAGATGTTAAGACTGATTTTTAAATCATGAATGTTATTGTGATATTGATCGAAAGTGAGAAGCAAGAACATTTCTGTGGTGAAAAATTCTCAGAGACCACATGAATACCCAGCAACTGCTCCTGAGCAGAAGGCTGCAATGACAAACACAGTAAAAAGTGAAAGATCTCTGCTGCCCTCTGTCAGTACATCAAGCATCAGAATGCCATTTCAGTACCATCATCTGAGGTTGTATTTAAAGAACTTTAAGACCTTCTAAGGACCAGATGATTTTTATTATGTCCTGCTACTTAAAGCCATAGAATTCAAAGAGAGTGTACTATCTTTTCACATGACAGTGTGTACTGTGTATGTACATGCTGAAGGGATTCTGTTTGTGCAATCGAGGCTGTCCCAGAGATCGATTGGCAACAGAAGGCTCTGGGAAGTGGTATGGTAGACATACAGTAGGTAGGTATAGTTGGTATAGATGGCTGGCACCTGAAAAATGAAGTGCAAAGGCAGTGGGTGTCTGTGAAACTCTGATATAGGGCTTCTAAAGTATGGGAAAAGCATGTGGCTGTCAGTAGTTGCTAACCAGTGCCAGGACTGAGATCCTTGTAAACAAGTGCCAGCACCCTCCACAGAGTGGTGACCAATCTGAATTACCACTGATCTGCTAATCCCTACAAGCTTAGGACAGATAGTCAGCCTGTCTCAAGTACCAAAGTAGTATGTCTCTATTAAAAAGACAGTAAGAGACCCCTTCTAAAAGTAATCCTAGGCTTCTTATTACATAGAGACTGATTACTGGAGATTGTGTTCTGTTCATATTTACAGGTCTATTCACTAAAAGGTGAAGAGTTTGGAGAAGGCAGGAGAAGTGAACAATAAAGGACAACATAGCTGAACTGGAAAGTGATTTGAATTGGAGAATGTTGGCCTAGATTGTTCACTTCTCCTGCCTCCTCCAATCTCTTCACTCTTTAGTGAAAAACCCTGTTAGACTCCCCGTTATCAGCAGCTCTGCCCATGCAGATTGTCAAGGAACAAGAAACAAGAGTGAGATTCCAGGCCAAAATATACATAATTATTTATAAACACTCAGCTGATGATCACAAAGAATACATTCCTCAACTCTGTAGCACCCAGGAACCCAGGACTGAGGTAAAAAAAAAGTCTACACAGTATACAAAGTCTCCTGGCCAGGTAACAAAGAATGGCAGAAGATTATCCAAGCACTGCAATGGTATCAGCAACATTTTGCAAATACAATTCAAAATAATTTATAAAACACCTGCTGTGTAGCAGATATGTATTCTCTAATTTGGGTTGCTCAATAGCAGTAATCTGGGGTTCCTCACTTATTGGTAAAACACAGTGAATCCATGCAACAGGCGACAAAAATGGTGCAAGGGCTACACCATATCAGGGGAGAATGTAGGAACTTAAAGTGACACTAAACTCAGGAGTTAAATCTTAAAAATGCATTTAAGTATCTTAACTATTAACTAAAATGTATTTTATTTGTGTATCACTCGGCTTAAGATCTTCAAATAATCTCTAAATAGGTCCTTCCTTCTGGAGGGTAGCTACTTTTTTTTCCCATGGTCCCTGTGTGTGTTGTAAAGTAGTCACCCCACCAAGCTTGCTCCCATTATGGACTACAATCTCCTGTTTAGTTTACTAATTTGTATTGTGATTGCAGTCCATCACAGGAGTGAGCTTGGAGCGGTGGCTACTTTGCAAGAAACAAAGGGACCATGAGGAACAAAAGTAGCTACCCTCCAGAAGGAAGGACAGTGTCAGCACCAATTCAAAGATGATTTGAGGATCTATAGCCGAGTGATACACAAATAAGCTACATTTCTGTTATTAATTAAGGTACTTTAATGCATTTTTAAGATTTAAGGGTTCATTCACGCTATGTGTGAATGTGCATTTTGGGATTCCTGCAGCAGGAACCTATTACCCAAATATGCGGTATAGAAGGGAGCTGTTCAAGTCAATGATCAAATGGAAGTGGTAACATTTGAAAGCAGCAGTGAGCTGACACTCCGCATGTGATTGCATCCCACACAATTACATGTGGTTAGGAATAAATCATTATCCCTGGATGCACTATCAAACTGCATGTAATCGTATCACATATGATTAGATGCAGAGTACAGATGCATCTGTTGTCATACGAACATTGACTTGAATGGGTGACAGTAGACACTTCTAAACCGCATATTTGGAATTCCTGCTGCAGGAATCCCAAAACGCACATTTACACTATAGTGTGAATATGGCCTAACTCCTGAGTTTAATGTCAGTTTAAGGGAGATCAAGGCACCATCATCACATTAGGTATTCAGAACAAGCATTGTAAAATAAATAAAAAGGCTTTGATATTGTGCTCCAAAATATATTCTTACTTTTAAAAACCTCACATATCCCTGCCTATTTTGAGTAGCAGCTTCTGCTGTTGTTTGTGCTTCTTGGTCATCTCAGTCTGCAAACAAAAGCAATTATAAGTCTGCTAGTGGAAAACAACCAGCTTATCCACATAAGAAAAGAGACTACAGCTAAAGGAACTGGACTGCATTACAAAAACTGCATTAAAGTTCAAACCTAAACAGTAAACTACATCTGCTACGCAAGCTATATAAGATGAGGCTAGAAAAAGGCCAGGAAATGTGTGAACATGTGAATGCCATGCTGAAAATTGTAGAACAGCTACATGCAATTGGAGATAACCATGTGGTGTTATTACTGCTATGCAGCCTTCCAGATTCATACAGTGCTCTTATTAATGCTCTAGAAACCAGACCTGAGCAGGAACTAACACTAGAATGCACCAAAGGAAAATTAAACAATAAATATGACAGAAGGAAAGAAAATATGCACAATTAAGAAAACGAGAAAGCCCTTAAGGTGCATGATAGCGCAAAGCAAAAAAAAGCAAAGGGTGTTTTCACTGTAAAAAGACTGGTCACCTGAAAAAGGACTGTTAAATCTGGAAAGCCGAGCACAGAAAGTGAGAGGCACCTACAAGAGAAAGATCTAAGGCAGCCACAAAGGAAATTGCAGGCACATCATAGAATGCTACCTTCAAAATGGCTCAGAACAGTATACCATGTAAATGGGGTATTGACTCAGGTGCAACAAGTCACATGACTAGTGATGAGAACTTCTTCTCATAAATTGATTTCAGTGCAAAGAGCAAAGTTTTCCTAGCAAACAGGAAAAGCATTACTGCAGAAGGTAACAGTCAAGGATTCTTGAACTGCATGACACCGTCAGGGGACAAGCAGAGTATCCTCGTGAAAAATGTACTGTATGTTCCAGACCTAGAAGGAAGCCTTCTATCAGTGAAAACCCTTGCTAATAATGGTCTCAATGTTAGTCTCTCTATATGCATGCGTATCTATGATACACGGGAAGTTTTCCTATATATGTTTCCTGTACAATGCTGTATTTCTATATCCAGGTACACCGCATTCTTCTAAACAAGTAAAACTTAATTTAGCATTCCTCAAGATCTCAAAGCTTCAGCTAAACACATAACCAATACAAATTCTGTTGGTTTTGTACAACAAACAAGACAGTGCACATAACAAAATACTATGAAACAATAACACCAGCCCATCAACCATTAGAGACATGCTGCCATCAACAGACCTCTTGGGGGTAATTTGGGGCGTTGGTGGTGTTTAGAAGTGCTGCTTACTGTAATGAAAAATGTATTGGCTTGCTGGGAAATCTCTCTAGGAGCAGACTTCATCTGACACTCTTCTATGTAAAAGAGTAAGGGAACATAGTACCAGGTGTGGGTTGATATCACTGTTAGATGATCGCAGGGTGGAGTAGCTCACCTTAGAATACTACATTGGATCAATCTATATAAATAAAGAACAATGCACAAAACCTGACTTTATGTAAGTTCACTGCACTTTCTGCCTTCTGATAGGACATCATTTATTTAAGTATGCTAGTAAGAAACGCATACATTGCCCACAGTCACGTTCACAAGTTTGGATAAGGAATGATGGCTCAAGAGTGAAAGTCTGTACCAGATTGGTAGCTATAGGTAAAGTAGAACGTATTTTCAAAGCACACTTATAAAATAAACCTTGGAATTTGAATAATGTGGGGCAGTGCCGTACAGTGTTATCCTACATCAGTAAATAACTCTGTTGGCATTGTGGCTAGAAAGCAATGGATACATACAAGATGCCTAGAAACTCATAGCCCAGCTAATACAATTTTGAACTTTGTTCATCCAAAATCCAGCTTTCAGTTTTGGGTGAGTTATACCTATGCAGAGAGACCACTTCTTCCAGCTACAGAGATCTGTAGCTCAATTGCTGAGCAATTGACCTTTGCAGTATTTTGAGTTAGTTACAGAACCTCCAGCTTCAATGAGCATTTGCACTTGTGTAGATTTGTTACAAGGAAAAAGTAAGTACACCCCTACATGTACCACCACGTCTGATTGTTCCAGATTAGGTGGCAATGATTTCAACATCAATAGGTAGTAGTATCCAGGTGAAACCTTTTCTTATTTGAAACTCAGATATCTAGGCTCTGGTGTTCTCTGATTGATGCGTGCGATGTGATCATGCCAAGATCACAAAAGCTCTCTAAGGCCCTCAGAAGTATGATTGTGGGTGCCCATAAGCTTGTCAAGATTTTAAAAGCATCAACTTATTTTAAATCAATCATTCCACTGGAACGAAGATGGGTTGGATATAAAACAACTGCTAATTTGTCCAGGACTGGCTGGCCCAGCAAATTAATGCCAAGGGCTGATGGTTGGATGCCTAAGCAAGTCTCCCAGAACCACAAAATGTAATTGCAGGATCTAAAGGTAACTGTTGGTGTCAAAGTGAATTAGAAAGAGATTTCATCAATTAGCATTGGAGGTGTCTCAGGAAAAAGCCTTTGTTGTCCAAAAAAGAACATTGGACCAAGACTACAGTTCAGCAGTGTACATATAGGCAAAGACCAGTCCTCCTGGGGCAATGTGCTTTGACTGATGAATCAAAGATAGAGCTGTTTGGCCACAGTAAAAGTAGACATATTTGGTACAAACTGAAAACAGCATTTTAGTGGAAGAGCCTCCTACCATCTGTGAAGTATTGTGGTGGAAGTGTTCTGGTTTGGGGTCATCAGGTAGATAATTAATTTAGCATCATATTAAAGTGTGCTTAAAGAACTGGAAAATTGATCTTTTAACACCAAATGAGTGAAAGCACACCAGCAAGAATGCAGAATGACATCGGCTATAGAGGACTACAACTCTCAGCAATACTTTATACAGCAATGCAGAATGGCTTTGGCTACAGAGAACTAAAACTCCCAGCAATACTTTATACGGCAATGCAGAATGGCTTCGGCTATAGAGGACTACAACTCTCAGCAATACTTTATACAGCAATGCAGAATGGCTTTGGCTACAGAGAACTAAAACTCCCAGCAATACTTTATACGGCAATGCAGAATGGCTTCGGCTATAGAGGACTACAACTCTCAGCAATACTTTATACAGCAATGCAGAATGGCTTTGGCTACAGAGAACTAAAACTCCCAGCAATACTTTATACGGCAATGCAGAATGACACCGGCTATAGAGGACTACAACTCCCAGCAATATTTTATACATCAATGCAGAATGGCATTGGCTATAGAGGACTACAACTCCCAGCAATAT
This sequence comes from Nanorana parkeri, assembly GCF_000935625.1. Lineage (NCBI taxonomy): Eukaryota > Metazoa > Chordata > Amphibia > Anura > Dicroglossidae > Nanorana > Nanorana parkeri. The sequence continues at coordinate 14,522 of NW_017309441.1, forward strand.
GTTATACAGCAATGTGAATGGCTTCGGCTATAGAGTACTACAACTGCCAGCAATACTTTATACGGCAATGCAGAATGGCTTCAGCTGTAGAGCACTACACCTCCCAGCAATATTTTCTACATATAAAGTATTACTGGAAGTTGTATTCCTCTATAGCCGTTACCATTCTGCATTTCTGTATAAAGTATTCTCAGTAGTTGTAGTCCTCTACAACTGATGCCATTCTGCACTGCTGCAATATTTAAAAAGATAGGGGAAGAAGGGCACAAATTGGGAACTTGAGCAGGGTGAGCCATAACATTTTTGTTATGGGGTACCAAGACTTGAAATAATAGCACTATGACCAATATAGAGCATGCAGACAAAAAGCAAATGGTTATGGTGACTGCTCTCTGTAAGTGATCCTCTCCTCTCCGCACCTGTTTAGATGTTGAATGTATTCCAAAGTGTCCAGACAAAATGCATAGGAAAAAAAATACATTTTGGCCTTTGATGCTGCTCGTTATTGTGCTATCCTTAGCACTGGCCTAGTGCACTAGAGACAGGTTTGCTTTAAAGTAACACTAAACTCAAAAGTTAAATCTTAAAAATGCATTCAACTACTTTACCAAATAACAAAAATGTATCTTATTTGGGCATCACTCAGCTGTAGATCCTCAAATCATCTCTGAATTGGTGCTGACACTGTCCTTCCTTCTGGAGGGTGGCTACTTTTGTTCCTCATGGTCCCTGTGTGTTTTGTGAAGTAGCCACTAATCCAAGATCGCTCCTGTGATGGACTCCAATCTCAATACAAATTAGTAAACTAAATGTTAGATTATAGTCTATCACAGGAGCGAGCTTGGAGTGGTGGCTACTCCACAAGACACACAGGGACCAAGAGGAACAAAAGTAGCCCCCCTCCAGAAGGAAGGACAGTGTCAGCACCAATTCTGAGATGATTTGAGGATCTACAGCCGAGTGATACACCAATAAGATACATTTTAATTAATAGGGTATTCAAATGCATTTTTAGGAATTAACTCCTGAGTTTACTTTCACTTTAAATGCTACATTTCAACAATACTGTGGAAGATATATTTCAGCATGGTAAAATAGACCATATTAACCTGCTGGTATCCATGGGTCCTTTCTATGGATGTATTCTTTCCATGATCCCAGCAGGCCCTCCAAATTCTTTGCCTTTCTTCCCTGTGGTGGTCTGCCATTCTTCTGTTTTATACTGAGGATGCCAGCTGCTTCATTCCACACAGATATTTTCAAATTTGACTATATCTAGAATAGTCAAGGAAGTGATTTTAAAAGAATGAAACAATAATGTAACAAATTAAACAATTTTTATCAAATTAAAGGAGCAAAGTATATAACATGACATGACCCTGACAAATTAAACATTCTTTCACTAGTTATGGATGTAATATACAAGCCCCCCATGTGATAGCATATTGGTGGTGACAGGTCCTCTTTAAGGTGACACTGGGGGTCCAAAAGACCGCTAGTTTCACCTTACCACTTTAAATAAGCTATTGAAGTGCAGATTGCACTTCAAAACCTGAGCAATGACAGCTCAGGGACCTGAAGTGATGAAATCCTTGTCGCTCCTGGTCCCATAGAGCAGGGGGAAGATCGGTGAACAGAAGTTTGCTGCTCTCCTCCCCAGCTTTCCACCGACACCCGAGATGCCGGTCACAACAGGGGTACAAATTGGGGAGGGGGGGGGAACACTTCACAGAAAGAGAAGATAAGAGTGGTGTGCCCCAGGGTTCTGTGCTACGCCCAATACTGTTTAATCTGTTTATGAATGATATTGGGGAAGGTGTTAATAGCCATGTATCTGTGTTTTCAGATGATACTCAAATTGGGAGGGTAATAGACACAGGATTAGACATTATAACACTGAAGGAGGACCTGGATAAGGGGGTTAAAAACAGGCAAGCGGAATACACATGAATGGTTACTCCACTAGGGAAGTCAGAAATGGAAAAAGATTTGAATGTCATAGTCGACTACAGATTGAATAATAGCATGCAATGCCAGGCTGCAGCAAACAAAGCAAGCAAAATATATATACAGTATATATTTCCTGCTGCTCCATAGATACAGTACAGTGCAATGAGTGAACATTGCCTCCCTATCACATGAAATGCGTTACTGGCAGGATCACCCAGGTAAAATGAAGGGATAAAAAACAAAACTAATGCATCCACCACATCTAAGCTGTAACTTATTACATTTTTTGTTCTTGGGTTTAGATACACTTTAAAACATGTCTGAAATTTTAGAACTATATTCTTTTTTATAGCCAGCAGATGACAGTGTGTATCATATACAATAATTGAGCATGTGTTGAGCAAACTGAGTTTTATATTTACCAACACTGAGCCAACTAATCAGATTCTAGGCATAGTTTGATGATGCCGGTTTGTGCTTTGGGCTAACATGAAAATGAGTCTACGGGGTATATATTTATAAAGCAGTTAATGTTGACATTCACTAAACATTTACTGCAGGTGCATGTCTCTTAAATGAGTGTTTGATTCACCTGCAGTGACTGGGGAATGTCACATTCACTTCTTTATAAATATGCCCCTGAATTGCATTTTATCAATCCCCACCTACCTGTGGGAATGTACAATATAAAAGGAGCATGATATAATAAATAAAGAAAAATTAGATGTGGCCTAACTTTTTTAGGGACATGGGTGTGTTAAGAGGAAAATGGTCTCAAAATCTTACTAAAGCTTATTTAAAGTGTACATTTGTGAGACTTCTATATTTCAGGGGATAGCATGAGCAATTGGAGGGAGCTGATTGCATTGTGCAGTGGGTGCTAGGCACTGAAATGCAGAGCGTGTCAGCACCTGGCAATCTCTTGTAGGCACTATCGGATGGAGTGATCTCTTGATATATTGTTAGATACAGATGCTGTGACGTCACCACGAGTACATGGTGGGACATGACACATACAAAGTAAGTACCACTGAACACCAGTTATTGGATACTACTCTTCCCACTGACCTTCAATTATGGGGCACTATATTCTGACAACAAGACAAGCAAGAAATGCATGAAGGAGGTTACAGCTCCAATATGACAGTTGCCGATGCTTTTCATAGTGTGTGCATTCAGCAGCAGCCCTAATAGCAAGAATCCTATTTATTATCTCTGCCAGCTGCCTCTTGCCTCCCGTGTAAATGGGAAAAACAGGTAGGCTCTGCTCCAGTTTCTACACAATGGACTAACAGGAATCTGACCGCGAGAGCCAGCAGTATGTCTATCTGGAGTCTCTCTCACTTCCAGAACAATCTCTCACCAATCACTTGCAGACCATACCTCCCTCTCATGTCACATCCATGCTCCAGGTCCAGGTTGGCACGTGTCATACATTTCTGAAGTTATCCCACAGAGTTAAATTGTGGTGGCCATTTTGGGATAGTAGGAAATCTATTGGTGACATGCTGTTAGGAAGAGAGTGACCTCTAGTGGCAGAAAACTGTCTGTGAAATAGTAAACAACTGCAACTTTCACATAACAGGAGAAAATGTCAGTTTTGCAAAATTATTATTATTATTATACAGGATTTATATAGCGCTAACAGTTTGCGCAAAATGAAACAGTTCTGCTGCACACCTACACAACAGGTATCATAGCGAAAGTCTCTGAGGTGGCTACACTCAACATAAATCTGACTATGTCTGCGATATCACAACGGGATAGGATATAACATGCATATACCCCAGAACAATTATTTTGCCTTTTTAACTCCTTAGTGACACAGCTTGAGAAAAAATGTTGTTCCTGGGGACTGCAGCAATTTTGCCATTTTGTAGTTATGTTCAAACATATTTTCCATGTTCCTCATATATTGCACCTACACATATTATATACCATTTTTAAAGGACAAAATGGGCTTTAACCAGTTGACATCCGCGGTGTTAAACCCCCTTCCCATCCAGGCAATTTTTCAGTATTCAGCGCTGCGGTACTTTGACTGACATTTATTCCGTCATGCAACGCTGTACTGAAATTAATTTTATATCCTTTTTTGAGGACAGATAGAGCTTTCTTTTGGTGGTACTTATTCACCACTGGGGTTTTTTTTATTTTTTACTATATTAAGGGAAAATTACCGAAATAAAAAAAAAAACAACTGTTTCCCCTATATTAAATGATAAAACATTTATTATTACCCAAATATAAAAGACGGGGTCACGTCGGGTAAAAAGACACCAAACATGTCAAGCCTTAAAATTGCGTGCGCGCGCGAAACCTCAAAAAACGATAATACCCAAAATTGGCCATAGGCGACACTTTAAAAGCTTTTACCGCTCATCACTTTAGTGTTATCAGTGATTGATGGCCCTAAAATGATTGCTCTCACTGCAACGTTCTCGGCGATATGTAACGTGTGTAGCGCAATTGTTGTTTTTGCGCGCTGGGGCACCGGACGCCTATTTACGTTTATATCTGCGTAAACATGGTGGGTGGGGGAGTTAAACATTTTGGGGGGTTTTTTTCACTTTTTTTTATATGTGACTTTTTTATTTTATTTTACTTTTTTATATGTTACTTTTATTTTTTTATTATTTTTATTTATATATATTTTTTGCACTTATTGTTATTGCTATTATATAGGGGTATAACAAGAAATTAAAATAAAAGCATTTTCGGTTTCGGCCTGACAACTTTTTTTATTTTGGTTTTTTTTCGGCTTTTAAATTTCTATTTCGGTGCACCTCTAATAATAATGTGTACATAATTAGTGTAGCTAACAGGAAATAATTCATAATACATTTTTATATGTGTCCTGATTTATAGGGTATATCATATGTCTGGGATTTCAGTTTATTTTGGGAGTGATAGGTCACAAAATACAATTTTAGAATGTTGTACGTTTTTCTCATATCTTTAATAGCCTCCTTGGAATTCTATTTTCTTATAAAAAAATGTAATAAACTTTTCTTTTTTTTAAACTTTTTTTCCTATTAAAAAATGTGTTTCATTCAAATTGTATTCAATGTGTTTTATTCTTTTTTTTAATTATTTTTTTTAACTAGGGGCACTAAGGGATTATTTTTTTTACTTACAGGGGCTTTTATACTTGGTATTTCTGAGTAGAATACAGTATTCTCCTCAGAGATAATTTGTACTACTTTTGTAACATTCCCTTCTTTGTATCACTTTTGTAACACACTGCAGGCTAGCAGTTTACAAAACACAATGAGGGAAATGTATCAAAACTGGAGCAGACAAAATCTGAAGCAGTTGCCTACGGCAACCAATCAGCTTCTCGCTTCAGTTTGTTCAGTTAAGCTTTAAAAATGAAAGGTGGATGTTGATTGGTTGCTATGCATAGCTGCTCCAGATTTTGTCTAGTCCAGTTTTGATAAATTCCCTTCAGTGAACTGCTGCCGGCTCTGTGACTGTCAAGGCTCTGCGATCACAGCAATCAGCTCTCACTGTGATCAAAGGACTGTGACTGCCTATCCTGCTGTTGAGGATCTGCCTTCGGACCGCAAAGGACCCAACAGCAGTAACTCAATGAGCTGCTGGTTCCTTCACGGATCAGCGCTCATTGTACCGATTGATGGAATGATCCCGTTACCGGTCCTTAACGAACTGAACGATCGTGACGGGATCATTGCGTCATCGTTCGAAAAGGGGTTATCAAGGAGAAAGAATCAAAGCAGCTTTTTCCCTATAAAAAGTGGCTTAAGATTATTTGTCATGCTATACAGTTGAGAATGCCATGAGATCATGCCAAAAATCGCATCCCTTTCCAGTACAATAAGCATGAGTTCAACCAGAACCCAGCCTGTTCACAGTTTGAAAAATGGGCAAACAAAATGGTAATATTTGGCCAGTTAGTCCTCCTACCTGAAGCTCAGGCTGATGTAGCAGAAGTATGACTGCCACCACTGAATGACAACCTCCTGCCATTTTGTTTCAAATTGTAAACAAGCCAGCAGACATGGAACTGTACACCAAATTAACACCCATCGTATCACAACAGTAAGCCTACAAAAAGTCAAATACAACAAACATTGTGGGAAAACTATAGGCTGTGGCACCTTTTTTGGGTTTTAATCCATTTTAATCAGGAAATAGACTTGAACTTTTATTACCAAGCAGAACCACTGTTAACCACTAACAGACCACAATGATCAACACTCAAGCAGCAATAACTTACACCAAGCAAATTACTGTTTACCAACCACTGTCCACCGACAAAGTGGGTGACATTATCCCATAAAGATTGATCCCAACGTGGGTATGTAGAGCAAAGAGGAGGGTGGTCAGGAAGCAGGTCAAAATATTAAAAAGGAAGGCTGAAGATGATCCAGAGGAGAGTCCAGCTGCCAGTCCTGAGGTAACTGCTGACCCCGCCCACTGACAGGAGTGGCAATAGAAGTGAAGGGTCACACTCATTGGTCAGCTGTTTTTTCCGTCAAAAAGCTGTCACCAATCCCAGGCTCAGCTGATTAAAGATTTGCCCAGCAACTGAAGTAAATCTTCCTAGCAACAGCAGGGAGCTTGTACCCTGAAGGACAAAGCAGAAAGAAACAGCAAAGCCTGCCCAGGGAGACATATACCTAACAAGCAAAACAAATGGCAAACACACTCATCAATTTGTAACCAGCTCTAAGCACGGTGCACATGGAAGGGCTTTATACAGCACAACAGCAAAAAGTTTCACAGCACACTCCCCAGCCAGCATGCAAAAAAAACTTGTTTTACCGCTAAGGTTAAAAACAGAGGTTTAGATACATGTCTGCAGAAAATGTGAAAGCCGCACCGCCTCGCCAAGGCACCTCTATATGCTTGACTGATTTAGTGCAGTGACGCATGGAGGGTCTCAGCTGCCGTTGTCATGTGCGGGGTCCCTTGTGCGTTCCTGTACTTTAAGGAGGTTGGGCTTCCTCCTGACAAACCTGCACCCAATTTTATCTTTTGCCACATGTGCTCCAAGATGGAGACTCTCATAGTTTAGAGTTAGGACCGCACTATATAGAGGTGCCTTGGCAAGGCAGTGCAGCTTTCACATTTTCTGCAGGAGACGTGCATCTAAACCTCTGTTTTTAACCTTAGCGGTGAGACAAGTTTTTTGTATGCTGGCTGGTCAGTGTGCTGGGAAACTTTTTGGAGTTGTACATATACCTAAAAGTCACCATACCCCTCTATTTGAATATAATTTGTTTTAAAGTGATAGGGGTGACAAATCCCATGGGGCCACTTTCCTATTTTTAATTTCATGGTCCTAACATTCAGGTGACGCCCTTGAGTAAATATGGCCATGATGTCACCTGGGATCCCTGGCCTGTTTGTTGACATTTAACAGCCAGGGACTGTCATTTGTGACGGGAGTAGTGGCAGGGTTATTTGGGGACTATCGTTGAACCAGGTCATTGGGGCTTCACTGATCATGATTGACGCTAGATCTATATTGTTGGATGACGCGATTGATGTTAAATTTACTTTGTGGGACATTCTTTTTTAATAACTAAAAAAGAAAAAAAGGACCCTTTTCTACAGTGTCTGTGTTTGTATTTACCATGTGACTTTGTTTGTCAATGAGTAACAAAGTGTACTATGTCTCCCTTATTTTAAATAAGGTCCCCCCACAGATCCTCTCATCCATAGGGTCAGGCACGTGGGGATGAGGCCCTTGCCTCCATTAACATGGGGACAAGGTACCTGGGAGGGGGTAGAAAACTGTGTGTGCCCCTTCCCCCTGCAAGGTACCATTCCAATGTTGAGGATATGTGGTCTGGTATGGTTCAGTAGGAGGGCTACACACTGGG
>NW_017309441.1:22546-24898 GCF_000935625.1 Nanorana parkeri
GCAGGCCTTTATAAGGGCCTGGTATGGATTTTGATATTTTTTTTTTTTTTAAACAATGTTTACTGTCCCTTTAAGAAAAAAAATGGTGTGGTGTTCCATCAGAATCCACACCAGACACTTATCTAGTTGATAAGGTTCTAGTATAGATTTTGAGGGGGACAGCATGCTGTTTTTACAAGCAGAAGCAGGCTGAGGAAGAATCTACCAGTAAGGGACAGTAGTTTGCTTTCTTTTAACCTCCCTGGCGGTATGATTATGTCAGGAATTCTGTACCAAAAGCCGTACAATTTTTTGCATGGAAATGTGGTGTTATGTATTGTAGGCCTGCAATTCTTAGTAATTACTTACCTAACCTCACTGGCGGTATGATTATTCAGGATTTTAGCATCCAAAAGCGGTGCATTGAAATTGAACATTAACCCCCGAGCCAGACTCGGGAATACCGCCAGGGAGGTTAAAGAAGAAGTCCAGGAAAACCATTTCTTAACCCTTGCAGTGGAGATACCCCAGCACTGCAAGGGTTAAGTGATGGTTTTTTTGTCTAGGTTAAAAAACAACAAAGTTATACTCACCCAAAGCTCTGAGCTGGCCTGCTGTCGCTGCGATCCCTCCAGCCTGTCTCCCCCTCCTACTGCAGCATTGGAATCTTCATTACATCTCTACACTGTGTACAGAATATGAGGATTTAGGGGACTGAGACCGCTGCAGAGGAAGGGGAGAGAGTATCTTGGGACCAGTATAAGAACAAGCTGGCTTTGAACATCAGGTGAGTATAACTTTTTTTAAACTAGACAAAACGAACAGTCAACCCTTGCATTGTGAGGTTAGCCTTACAGCATTTTTTTTTCCTGGAGTTCTCCTTTAACCGCCTCCCGGCCGGCCGTTGTAGGAGAAACGCCTGTCCGGGGGCTTCCTGGATGTAACAGGGCGTCAAAAGACGTCCTGTTAGCCCCGCATACACGGCGGATCGCTTGTATGGGGTGCCGATCGGATCAGTACACGATCTCCCTCCGGTCCCCTCTCCACTGTCAGAATGCGGAAGTGATGTATAATACATCACTTCCGCATTCTTGTGTCACTCTCCAGCTTCAGATGCTGGAGAGAAGCTGATGAAGCAAAAAATCTCTGCTTTATTAGCTTCTTTGGGGGTCCCTAGGTGACATTAGGGGTCTTGGAGACTATTTCAGTACAGCGTTGCATGACGGAATGAATGTTACTCAAAGTACCGCAGCGCTGAATACTGAAAAATGGCCTGGCCAGGAAGGGGGTGTAAACACTTGGTCTTCAAGTGGTTAAATGTCACTTTTGCAGGAGTACATTGTACTAGTCTGCAGTGTCACATGCGGGTTCAATGCATTCCCCAAAATGTTTTATTAAAGCATTACAAGACCTGCTCCCTGCTAAATGAAGTAAATAGCATTGTTTACAATTGTTTTTTTGCATAGGTATATGTCCCCCATGGCAGTGCCCAGCTATCCGTGTACTAAACAAAAGCGGCCATAAAAAGGCCAGAAAAAAAATGACAAGATTTGGCTCCCATAGACTTCAATGGGATTTGGGCACTGTTTTTCTATGAGTTTGGCGAATGTCCGGTGAACCAAACTTTGCTCGGTTCTCTCGTTTAAACTGTTCTATTATAGCCTGCTATAAACAACAAAACAATTCACATCGTTTTCAGAATAGCAGCTCTATACAAAGCATCAATACGCCGTCGTACATATTCTAATGCTGATGTACGAAAAATGCAAAGTTAAAAATGAATGTCAATTTCCTTTTTTATTATTATAGGACGAGTTATGTAGGTAATTTGTTGCCCATCTGTCTGAACAAAGCAAACAGCACTTGTGTACAAATTACATTATGGATGTGTGAAACTTTGACAATGGTGCCACCTAACGGCCATCTTTTAGTCTGCACAGAAAGTCATTCACACACAAGTGTTTGAAATAGTCTCTCCTCCCAACTGTCCCTCATCTCGAACCAATTCCCACTGTCCCTATTTCCTCCTCAATTGTCCCTCTTTTGGTCTTACAGATATCTCTGAAAATGTTCTTCTGTACTAAAAAATTGAACTCATCCCTTAATTATCTTGTTTGCTATATTGCAAAGCCAGTATACAGGAAGTAATGGTGAAAAACAACAATTCTAGGTTTAACCAATCATTTTTGGCATATACTTACATTTTTTAATAGACTACATAACCGGGAGCATGGAACAAGGTGTCCCTTTTCTCATCTCAGGCATTGAAATAGACAACTAAACACTGAGCTGTCTTGTTTTTCTCCTCCCATTTTTAATGCTTGCCAACTTGAGTTTTTATTTTACAGGTTTAGTTTACAAAACCTGCCCCCC
>NW_017309441.1:25237-55783 GCF_000935625.1 Nanorana parkeri
ACAAACCCCCCCCCCCCCCCCCCCCCCCAAACAAAACAAAAAATTTAGATTTTTGTGTGGGAGATAAAGGGGTACATGTCATCACATAAATGTATATAATCTGAATACCCCCCAATAACCTCACATCTGGTACTCGGGAAATGGAACATAAAGCAGAGAACTGTTTGTGGAAACAGAATTGCACCCCTCTCTCTATACCTCTGCAACTGGCTCACCTCATAATGATAAGCTATAAAGAGGATACTCAGAGGTGGGTACATCCAGAGCTGACATACTGTATATATTAATACGGAATAGAGAAATATCCCTAACCCTGGCACTCAATAAGATTGTATGGTATATGACTAAAAATTACTAACAGCAGAGCTAGGCACCACTTTCAAATCATAAAGCTGGCATTCTGTGTCATGGAATAAGGATGAGAGGAATGGTGATGTAGTCAGGCAGCCCACCCCTCATTTATGCCCTCAGAGCTGGCACTCTGAGAAATGAAGGGGGTACTACACTGTACCCTGACAGAACACTATAAAAGTCAGTATATGAGAAAGAGTAGAGGATTGATCATAGCTCTCCAGTAATTTACATTGATCTGGGGCTGTTTGTAGCTTTGCAACTCAGTTAATGATACATCCACATTACCACAATGACTGATACGTTGGGCCAATCATGAAAGTAGAGGGCAGATTGGCAGCTGTAGATTGGTGAAAGCTAAAAGAAAGACAGACTGCTGAAGAAAGTAAGTACTAGCCCTTAGTGATCAATCATTTTAACATGAGCATGCAGCTGCTCCCATTTTACAAGCTTGTGAAATACACGCAGGGTGTTAATCTTGGATACAGACCAGTAAGTCATAGCGGTCCTGAAAGTGAACTAAGGGTCTTAGTTAAGATAACATGCCAAGAATCATCTGAAGTATAGTACATACTAGGGTAGTAATGTCAAATAGGAAAAGAAAGTAGTACAACACCTAACAAGAAAGTATGTGTCTTTCGTATGTCACTAATATCACAGAGTGTAGGTATTGTCACCCCATAAGCTCTGGTGTCCCTAAAAGCTGGATTCCAATGTTGAGGGAGAACTGCACTAAAAGAAAGAAAATGGGCCAGGGTCGTGTGCTATTTACAGATAGGGTAGCCAGCAGGAGACTGCTGATTGAAGGATGTGTTGCGTTATTGGATTGCAACTATTTTTAGCATTATACATTTTCTGGGGGTCGGGGGAGGAGCGACTAGGATAAAGGTCCTTGCTCCATACCAATCTGTGAGGGAGACATGTTGGCTGTGTAGCACTGTTCTGAAAGACCCCCTAAACATATTTTTTCAGCATGGTGAATGGTATCACCTGCCTTCTACCATCTTTAAAAATGATTTGCTCTGGATTTTGGTTCCAGCCCAGTAGGGTTTAGCTTCTGCCGTTGTGGGGTCACAAAGATTTATTTACCAGTGTGTTCAGGGTGTCCGGTGTTATCTTTGGAGATCGCTCCCAGGGCCCAATGAAGGTCATGATAAGCATTCTTATTTGATCTCCCCTCTGACTGCAAGCATTCTTATTTGATCTCCCCTCTGACTGCGTGGAGCCGCGTCATTAATGAGTAAAGAGGACAAAGTGTCTCTCTGGGGAGCAATACCTGAAAGAAGAGGCTACAGTTCCATTGGTGCCTGCACTGGACCCTGCGGTGTCCCCATGTAGTAAGTTGAAAGGGCTGTGGGATGTCTCCCCTGCGGAGTGCGGCATTGAGACATCCCTTGTGGACTCTGTGACATTGGATGATCTGACGATTGTGTGAGCTTAACCAGAAGTGACAGATGAAAGAAAACCGTGCGCATTACATTTTACTGTATTCATAACTGTGTGTATATGATACAAATTGGGGATACCTTAGGAATGAAGTCAATGTGAGGGAAGGTATTAAAGTGCATGTCCAGGCATTACCCAAATTTAACCCCAGACCTTCCACTCTCACTCTAGAGCAATTTTCTTTACTTTTCTGTTGTGAACATTTTTGTGACATCATCGCCACTCTTGTTAAATTAATTGAAATGGGCCACACCCCAAAACTACATTCCCCAATAGCTGTTTCTGTTTCACACAGTGGGAAGTCAAAACGGCAACATTATTTTGATAGTAAAGAAATTAGTTTTTCTTGGATAGATGTTCTGAATGTGATTTTTTTTTTCTTTACTTTTGCTCCGACATTCACCGTAATAAGCAGTAGCTGCACATATTCTAAATATGTGTGTGGCACGTAAGTCTTTTGTACCATGGTGAAATGTGAGTGGGTGGGAAGTCTTCACCCTCTCTTATCCTGCGCCGTTTTACAGTCTGGAAGATCCTCAGGTACTTACTGTTTTGTGATAAATTGATAAGCAACAGTCAAAAGTGATACATCCACAGATCCAGTCAAGTTCTGGTCCTCACTTAATGGTTTACTTATTATATGTGTATTGCTTGCAAATACGGATATGGTACTTGCAGAAAAGACAGAGTTGTTGGCCTGAGCTTTCATGCTTTTGGTTTATGACCAGATCATAGTGTCAACTAAACTTCATAGGCTGCCATCATTCAGAGAATTCCCATAACCAGAAGTGACAGATGAAAGAAAACAGTGTGCATTACAGTAGATAACAAGCACATAATAACACAGACTGTCAAGAGATAAAATCTTACCTGACATTAGACAGATATATTACATTTACTAGACACATTACCAAAGACATTAATCAGATGGAAGACAGGTGGAACACCCCATAAAGCACTGGGCCTTTAAAGAATATGGAGTCTCTGGTTCATCTTTTATACAAACAATGCAAAAAAATTCAAAGCCCCAGAACTCAATACAATATATCCAAGTCTTTTGTAACCAGTGGGATAGATTAGACCAAAGTGACACATTGAACCAGGCAATCTACACTATATAAAATACAATGTACCACGGCAAGGCCAGTGGGGACACTTCTTTTTCTGTTCAAATGGGAAAAGTTTAGAGCATTGGCCCCCAACGCAGTCTGGATGTGGCCCTTTGCGTGTCTTTAACTGGGGCACTACACTGAGTAGCCAGATTATTATGGCCACCTGATGTTTGAAGGCAAATTAGCTATAATTAGCTATAATTTTGCGCTGAAGTTGCTAGAGGGCCAGACCATTATAAATAGGGAAGCAGGTTGTTTACCACGACAGTAGAAGAGATTTTTTTCTGAAGATATGGGTAAACAATGCGATTTAACAGCCTTTGAACGCGGGATGATTGTTGGCGCTCGGAGCCATGGAGCGAGTATCAGCAAAACAGCAGAATTTGTTAAATGTTCAAGAGGGGCTCATTGTTAAAGTGTTCAAAGACTGGACTGTCAGCTGAAAATCTGGGTCTGAATGTGTGAATTGTGGCCGTCAGCGACTAGTCAATGTTAGGGCAGAACGGAGAGTGGCAAGACTGGGCCAAGACAACAGAAGGGAGACAGAGCCGTGTCAGATTCCTCGCATCACCTTTCAACATCTCGTGGAGTCATCTCGTGGCCCAACGAAGTACTGATGGGGTTGTCATTATAATCTGGCCACTCAGTGTATTGCTTCCATTGACACAAAAAATGGGATATTATGCCTCCCACTGACACCAATAATGGGGAACTATTCTTTCCACTGATAACAACAAAGGGAAACTATTCCTCCTGCTGACACCAACCATGGGGCACTATTCACCCCACTAACACCAATGTTAGGGCATTATTCATTCTCCCACTAATCAGTCACTAGGCCATTTTTTTATTCCCACTGCTCGCCAACCCTGGTGTATTTTTTACTCTTGCTGACCACTGACGCTGGGGCTTTTTCTACTCCCACTGACCACAGTTCAACCCCACTCAGGTCTAAAGCAGTGAAACAGTGAACAGGCCTTTTGTTTAGAAATTGTGAGGACCCCTGGTACAGAGCCTTTGCCAGGTTATTAGTCTGGTGACAACTGTTCTCATTTCTTATTCTGCAGTCACAGGGACAGTAATCAGGTAAAATTCCCGTCCTAGAAAGCAAGGAAAATTTGGCAGAATTATACTCTTCCCAAGCATATGCAAAACAAAAAGGTTTTGGCTAGAGTACGGCTTTAAGCCAAGTAAATTGTAACACAGAAGATTTTTTGCGTATAACACATAGAAGGGAATTAATCAAAACTGGAGCAAACAAAATCTGGACAGTTGTGCACGGCAACCAATCAGCCTCTCATTTTCAAATCCTAACAAAACAAATTGAAGAGAGAAGCTGATTGGTTGCCATGCACAGCTGCTCCAGATTATGTCTGCTCCTGTTTTGAAACCCCCCCCCCCCATAGTTTTTATTAACTGGAAACTATGCATGCACCAAAATTTCAGCGGCTGAAACATATCGGCCGAAAATGGCACTTTGGGCAAAATGCTGAAAGTGCCATCTTTCAGCCGAAATTGCGATGCATCACTAGTCTCTCTCCTCCCCGCAGGGCGCTGCTCTGTGTCCCCTCTGAGAAGGAGGGGTCAGCTGTCAAATGATCTACATCACTTCCTATTTATACATGATTGTGGACATGGTAACTCATACTATACCCACAAGTTGTGAATGAACAGGAACATTCAGTAGGGAATTTATCAAAACTGGAGCAAACACAATCTGGAGCAGCTGTGCATAGCAACCAATCAGCTTCTCTCTTTCATTTTTCAAATCTTAACTGACCAAACTGAAGAGAGAAGCTGATTGGTTGCCAGGCACAGCTGCTCCAGATTTGCCTTCTCCAGTTTTGATAAATTCCCCCCTCAGTATGTAAAGGAATCCTATTCATTTATAAAAGGGGCTGCAGAGAAAGAGATTGAGGACTGTGTTCAATCTCTTTTTCTATTGTGAAAAGGAAATATCAGGGGTCTGTTTATTTTTCTAATATTTCCCCGAAGCCTATAATTTCAGTGCAACTCTACTGGAAACATGTGACATGGAATCTGATTGATCAGTTGTTTTATACAATTTTAATTCATTTGTCACCTATGAGTTCTAGTGTATTTGCTGTAGATTAAAAAGCCTTTGAACAGCTGCAGAAATAGAAGTGTTGCAAGGAAACACTGCCTTCCATCTACATGACTTCAGATTTTAAATGCAAATATTACCATTAAGCTGGCCATACACCTATAGATTATCTGTAGAGTTTCTATGGTCAAATAGAAAAAGTGCAACAGATTCCTCCAATTACGCTAAACTGTGTGGATGGAGGAATTTCCCACTGGGCCAAACTTCAGTATCTTGCTAGTTGGCCCCGCTGGCTGTCAAAATACCTGAACAATCTGATTGGATGCAGGCATTGTCCAGGTATTTTGACAGCCAGTGGGGCCGACTAGCAAGATACTGAAGCTAGGCCCAGTGGGAGATTTCTCCATTCACACAGTCTAGCGTAGATGGAGGAATCTGTTGCACTTTTTCTATTTGACCATAGAAAATCTGGAGATAATCTATAGGTTTATGGCCAGCTTAAGTTTAGCTGTACAAAATACACAAGGGAAGTTGACAGAGGGATGAGATAAGTAAACTGCTGGAAATGTATATTGTAGTCTCCTAGAATTGTTCATATGCTTCCAGTCAGACTAAAAGTACATCTATTTTATCATTTAAAATGACCAAAGATGAAAATGAGTTGGCACGTATCCTATACATAGACCAAGATCTGCTTCATCAGCTTCTCTCCAGCGTCTGAAGCTGGAGAGTGACACAAGAATGCAGAAGTGATGTAATATACAACACTTCCGCATTCTGACAGCGGAGAGGGGACCGGAGGGAGATCGTGTACCGATCTCCCTCTGATCCCCTGTCACAGAGGCACTATGCTGGTCCCGGTCTTGCACCGGGCACCGCGGGAGGGGGGGAGGGGGGTTGTGGACGGACTGGCACCTTATACAAGCGATCTGGTCGCTGCCTGTTTTTACATTTGGACAGTTTTGCATGCGGTGCGTGCGAGTGGGCGGTCCTGGCGGAACGTTTAAATATGCCCGCTCAGTTCTAGGAAGCTGTATTTTGTAGAACGGCCGGGAGGTAGTTAAAATAGGGGCATGTAACATTTACCCTCTTCATGTGACCCCAAAAACACTGGCTCTGCCAGCGTACTGAGCCTGACAGCTCAGCTCCTGATGATCAACTGTGATGCTGGCCATTCACGTCTATCATTCTCTCTGGTGGGTACTGAGAATATACAGTGGTTTGACTATGGGCAGAGCATCATTCTAACAGCACAGGCATTGGATGCTCTTCTGTATCTATTGCCTGTGTCAGCTGGGCAAAGGTATCCATTTCACACTTATAAGGAAGGAAATAAATGGATAATTTAACTAAAAATACAATTCTTGAAAACATTACATTTTGTAAGAAAGCATGTAACTGTTCATCACTGGGCTGGAGGCAGAGTGGAAACATCTCTGTTACGGCTGTTTGGAGTTCCTCATAATGTACATGAATCACAGCAGAAATTTAGGAGTGGGATAACCTCATTCTGACCTGAACACTTCCCTCCCTACAGGAAAGAATGTGTAATATGGAAAATTATTTTGTTAATATATTCTTTTGAGTAATATTAACTATTAGGGTAATGTTAAGAGAATATGAAAATAAAGGTTTAATTGGTATTTTGTCACTATTTATATAGATTTAGCAATTATGAAATATTCTTATAAATGTTTAATAAATGGTTCGGATTTATTTGAATAGTTTCACAAAGGCTGGCGTGAGAGAAACATTTGGCGATTAGTTCTCAGATAATGTAATAAAGTTACATTCTGGAATAGCACTTTTTGAAGAAACATTATCAATCAGGTTAGAACAGCTTCCAATGTACTTTATTCACCACAAATGGCTATTTTCAGTGAAACAGCTGACTTGACCCTTCAGGGGGTTTTCATTAAACACACTGGAATAAAATAATAACACATCAGACCAGATTGGGAAACAGTTCAATTTTGCCCGTTTACTTTTCAACCGTTTTTATAAATCAGCACGGTTAATTGTAATGTATATTTGCCTCAATATACAATATACTTAGTAAAGCATTTGCCTTGCTTTGAGCTGCACCACATTAGAAACATTATCTGCAGCTCCACGCCAACACTGATTCTGCTGCACTAATTGATTTGAAAGACTCCCCAGAGCAGTTCTGTGTATCAGGAAAGAAGAGAATGAAAGATCTGAATATATATGTATGTATGTGCTACATGTACATGCCTAAGGCCTTGTTCACACCAAATGCAGAGCAGATCCGGTCAGGTTTTGCACACGCAAGCTAGTCTTTTAGAAGCGTTTTTGATGCGTTCCGGGCTCTTTTTGGTAAAAAAAAAAAAGGTTTTTTTTAAAAAAAAAGTTTAAAATGGGCTTTCAGTGCGTTCCAGGCATTTGCATGCGTTTTTGATGCGTTCCAGAGCAGGTAAAACAGGGCCTGCTGCTGTTTTTTCACCTGCTCTGCAACTGCACGCTGCGATGTGAACTGGAGCAAAAATTACCATTGGAATACATTGGACGCAGTTTTCATCCGGTCTGCAACTGATCTGCGCTGCGCTTGGTGTGAACAAGGCCTAAGAGTCTTAAATATTCTGATTTACACCAATTTCATTGTTTTGCTGCACAGGGCATATTCATTTTGGAACTTCACATCAACAGGTACCTGAATATTCACCAGTAGAGCCTCCCAATACAACCTTGAGCTGGGTCATCTCTGATTGACTTGAAATATGAGCAAAATACTGAGGGAGCAAAGCAGGTCTACTCCATTTTGGCATGTAGACAATGCTTTATGTTTGGCATGCAGTATTCGTTGCAAAAATGTTTAAATTTGCCTTAAAAGAGAACTATGGGGTAACCTAAAGCTTGTACTTTCCAGTATCCATCAGCAGATGTCTTCTAGCAGCCAGCAGGACCCAGACAATAGTCCTTATCTGATGCCGTCTGCTGGGAGGGTATTTAGCTCCTCAGTATCTCGGTTTTACCAGTGTGGTGATCCATGGTTCTTTAGCCTGCTATCCGTACCCATTGCCCTTCTATTTGCTACCAGTTCTAGCCCTCGTTTCCATTCCTGTCTTGTTCCGTTACTCTGCTTTTCCACCTGATCCTATTCTACCACATTCCCCTTATTCTCCGTTTGTATATAGTTAGTTGCACTTTTCCAGTGGGTGCTCGCTGGGTTTTGTATTGGTTGCTGTATTTTGTGTTTTATGTCACTTGTGTGTTGCGTTCCTAATAAATTGTATTTCACTTAGATTTCAGTTTAGTTTTCTCTGGGTACTCAAAATATCTGGCTAAAGGTGCCCATACACTGGTCGAATTTCATCTGGTTTTTAACCACTTGAAGACCAGGTGTTTACACCCCCTTCCCGGCCAGGCCATTTTTCAGTATTCAGAACTGCTGTACTTTGACATTTATTCAGTCATGGAACGCTGTACTGAAATAAATTTTATACCATTTTATGGGGACAGATAGAGCTTTCTTTTGGTGGTATTTAATCGCCACTGGGGGTTTTATGTTTTACTTTTTCATTTATATTTATTCTGGTAAAATATAAAAGACGGGGGTCACGTCGGGTAAATAGGCACCAAACATGTCAAGATTTAAAATTGCGTGCGCCCGCGAAATCGCAAATAAATACCATACCTAAAACTGGCCATAGGCGACACTTTAAAAGCTTTTACGGCTTATAAGTTTAGTGTCATCGGTGATTGATGGCCCTAGAATTATTGCTCACGGTCCGACATTCACAGTGATATGTAACATGTGTGGCACAACCATCATTTTCGCATCTGACGCATGTTTGTGTGTATGTGTGGGCAGGGGACTTAAAAAAAACAAAAAACCCACAAAAAAGGTTTAATTTTTTTTCACTGAACTTTATTGCTATCACATAGAGAAGCCCCCTATGTGATAGCCAATTTACATAGACAGGTCCTCTCTATGGAGATGTCAGGGGTCTCTAAGAATGACAGCTGAATGCAGAAGTGATGTAGCATACATCACTTCCTGCGTTCAGAGAACGGTGGAGAGATCAGAGGGAGATCGTGTTTTCTCCCTCTGATCTCCGGTGACAGAGCTACTGTGTGGGTCCCGAGCCCACATCGGGCACAGCGGAGTTCGGGATCGCCGACGGTGGAGGGGGCGCACACCCACATGCATAATACAAGCGATCCAGCGGCTCTACAGCCACCAGATTGCTTGTATGTAAACAGCCATCGCTGTTTACAATTTAAGCAGATTTTTTGCTGGTGCGTGCCACCCAGTGACGCGCATGAGCGATGATGTCTAAAAATGGCATCTCACATTCAAGAAGCGCCCGGCCGGCCGTTTAATCACAATGGCTGGCTGGGAAGCGGTTAATGTACTGGCTGAAATTTGCACAGCGTGTGGGGCTCTCGGCTCCTTTTCAGCCGTCATTCTTTGATCAGCTGATCAAAGGAGGCGCCTAGAAACTTTTCAATCGATTAGAGCCGGCAGCCAATGTGCTGCCCGTTCTGATTGGGTATTCTGACAGGTGCAGGCGGCACCTGTCAGAATACAAAATGTAAACAATGGGATTCCTCGATCGACACGCTGTTTGTGCTGATTAATTTTTGATAGGTGTATGGCCAGACTTACTAGCAGTAGGGGATACCAGCAATTGGCGTCCTAAAAACTACTATCAAATATAAAATGTGTGGGAGGCAGGTTTTGAAGAAATATGCAGACACTGGGAGGTGTAGGTGTATTCCTCTTTCTAACCCACTTTTCAGACATAACAGGAGTATTTCAGTACTTGACATTTTGTTAATAACTAATAACTACAGGAAAATATTCTCTCCCATTTACCATTCTGATGCTTAAGGCCTAATATATAAAACTGTACATGAAAATAGCAACCTACTTAATTTAGTCAATATAAATCAATTACCACACATATGTATAAAATAAATATATTATGCAATCAATATAATACATTACCTTTAGAACTAATGAAATGTTATCAGCTAAATAAATCATTCTTTATTAACAAAACAGACCAGAGCAAATCAAAACAAACAGCCACCTATGCAGTGTGGGTTAAGAGAGCTACGTGGAAGGACAAACTATATTAAAACAAACACAGAACATTATTGCTCACATGGAACCAGGAGCAATCTCTGGGACTAGTAATCTAAAAAGAACTCTAGGAAGGGTTATGTACGCCAGTGTGGTAGGTAAGTGTAATGTATCAAATGCATTTACCTCCATTCTCTCCTCAGCTTTCCCAACTTTGGTATGGGAATTTTCTGGCCTCCCAAAGACAGAAGCGTGTGAGCAGCAGAGCCCATTGAGAAAAGCGGAGATCCCAGAGCAGCAGGTCTTAAGAAGGATGCAATGAAGGTAAAATGTATCTCCCACGTGTACACCTTTACCCTTCATGGTGGTGGTCTTTACCTGCCAAGGCATGAAAGCGGACTTTGCTGTAAAAATTAACAAGCGCCTAACTGCTAGCCCCCCTCCTCCTACTAAATTGCTAAGGTGTAAAAAAGAAAGGCCTGTACTGGTATCTTACAGTGATGTCATTTTGCCTTGCCATAGCCTCCTGGGATAGCGGAGGATCCCAAATCTTACAAGAATTCATAGGGCTGGAGAAAACTCTCATCCCAGTTTTCCCACCAGGCTGCAGTGATGTCACTGGTGCCTACGGCAACAGGCTGAAAGCCAGGATCCAAGGTAAGGAACAGTTACTTATTGTGGCTGTTTTAGTAATTTAGCATTGAGGGGATAGCAGAATGGCACTAGTTAGTTCTCCACTTAAAGATGATAAACCCAAAGTATAAAGGACTACCATACAACCACTTTTATTCTGGCTCTTATTTCCCAATCTTGTCACAAGAAGTCTAGTTGGTTAAATAGAGAGGTTGCCCACAGTTAGATCGACTAGCTACCTCAAAAACAAAACTAAAAACAACCCAAAAAGCAAAAGCATTCTTGCTGCAATAAAAGTAATGTGCCCAAGAACAAATTATATGAACTTGGTGGTATAATAATATCTACCTCTTTTATTGTTAAAATTCTCAATGTAGTAATGCAGATGAGGAAACATTATACAATTCCAGAGTCTCAGATGAGAATTGCTTGTACTGTATGACACTCACCAGACTGAAAACTAGACTGTAAAATGCTGGTCAGACTGACCGAATTCTGTAAATCAGAAAGTACCAACCTATTTGAATGACAGCGGGCTTTGCGTTACATAATAATTGACTCTTATACAAGGTAGTTGAATCAGAAACTTATGACCAAAAAAAATAAAAATAACGGTGTTACAAAAAACTAATTATCAAAGCCATTAGAATAACTTATGATGCATTAGCAAGAAAAACAATCTGTGATGGTGCATACATCTGAGACGTGAAACATTGTTGAAGTGATAACTTTTAGTGGGTAATAATAAATATTAAACCAGAAAAGCAGAATTAAGGGCACTTTTACGGTTTAATATGAATGAGCTGATTACGGATTTCAAGGCATCAAACTGAACTGCTCACTGGAAGTGGGTTGTGAAAACTCTGCCAATCTGTCAGTACTTTAAAGTGTATTTCCACTTTTGCCGTCATTGAGATAACACCTGTTTTACATTTATGTTTCTCATTCACATAGTATAACTTTTCTTTTTAAACTGCTGCTTGCACAATACATGCTTTTTTCTAAGAAAGACTTTAACACTGTCCTAACATACCGTATTTTTCGCTCCATAAGACGCACTCCCCCCCCCCCAAACCCTAAAAGGCGGGGTAAATGTGTGTGCGTCTTATGGAGTGAATCCCTAGTTTTTTGTACATTTAGGCCTGCTAAAGCAGAGCTAAACGTACAGTGGGAGCCGCTGCTCGTTTAATACAAGTGATCTATTCAGATCACTTGTATTAAAACACTTGTTTTAATACTTGTATTTTTAGATATGCTGTGTGAATGTGAACACATATCAAACATAGTGTGGCTTTCTCACATTTGATTGCAAAATTGGAAATAGACTTTAAAGCAGTCAGGCCCCCATATAATGTTTCATATCGTTTCATGGCCCTAAGACTAGCCACAAACCGGCAGATGTCTCCCTGAAAACAATGACTGGGGACATAGCTTCCTGTCCACAGGTGAGTCACTGTAGCCCGCTAAGATTATTGTCTGATAGTGATAGTCATGCATGCCTGCTACTTTCAACTTTCTACCCAAGAGTGAAGGATCTGGCCAGTTGTAGGGTGATCAGAAACATATATACGATTGAAGGTGAAGCTTATATTCAGGAAACAAACCATGGTATTCACAGCTAGCCTATGTTTGCCCCTTTCTTGTGGTACTGAACAATATTAACCTATAGATTTTTCTCTCTTTTTCAGTTGGGAAATTCTGAGCATCAGACTATTCAGGTTTTTCATGCTGTGACATTGCATTGGTTTCATCTGTAAGAGATGAAAGTTAGTTACATTTATGCAGCATACATTTATGCCACAACTACATTTTACCAATTCTCTGAAAGACAAAGCCAAGGTAAAAGCTTCTGAAGGTATAATAAACCATTTTATTGCTTAGAATATCATTATGCAACATGGCTCAAAACTAAACAGATGAAAGTGTTAAAAATATGCCAGGGCTGTGGAAATGCTGATCTCAACTTAAAAAAAAAAAACCATACAACAAAAGATAAAATTTGCCAAGAAAAGTTTAATTAAAAAAAATGTTCAGACACACACACACATAAGCAATGCAAGCCATTTGTAAGTGCTTGTCTGTACAGAACTACTTCATATTGCGGTGGAAACTCAGAGGTCAGGGCGAGACCTGTCATTAAATAGCGTGAAACAGTTCTTAGAAGAGCACCATTCACCCACTAACCAGCCAGTTAGAGTTCCTTTAGTAGCATTGAGGCATTATTCACATCAACACAGGCTTGTGGCTCGCCAACTTATATCTGGTTATTACAGTAAACATTGTGTGTCCTGCTTCTTCCATCCAATTTACTCTGCTGTCTTGGATTGCAATCCTTCCTCTGGTCACTGATTGATGTCCGTGCAGTTGTGGAGTCATAGAAGCTGCTGGAAGCTGTACCCTGCATATTATGTCCAGAACTAACTCCTCCCAGAGTAATTCTGTACCCTTGCATCCTCACCACTTGTGCCTGAAAAGCACGATGGGAGTGGCAGGAAGAGGTAAATAGGTGTCCCATTCAAAATAAAGAGATTTATATACTTAGTTATAACCTTGTGCTGAGGTTTTGGCATATACAGTTCGGCAGGGGTATTGTTACATTGATCTCCCACTCAAGAGTGTCAGCACTTATGTTTCATGGCAAGCTGTGGATAGAATAAAAATACTACATAAGTTAGGCTGCAGGTAAAGAACAAATGTTATTACAAATAAATTGGTTTGATTCAAAAGAAGGCAAGAGACCAATACCAAAAATCTGCAGAAAGAGAAGAGCAGCATTTTGATCACATTTTTCTAATTATGAATTATGTTTTACAGCATAACAATGTTACAGGAATACTCTAATGAAAAGGTACAAAAAGAGAATACGCACCTATTTAAAGGGGGAAACTTATGTCTTTTTAGATGCACATTTAAGAATGATCCACCTTAGGGCTTATAAATATGGGTGCAAATACAGGTGTATAGGCATACAGCGTAAAATATGCTTGTATTTGTTGCGCCCGGGAGCCCCAGCAACTTTCATAAACGAAGTGTTCAGGAACTTAAGCTTGTGCAAATGCTGGTGACGGCATTTACACGCATATATCTGTTTGCAATGTGTTTTTGTCTGTACAATCCTATGGACAAATGAAAAATGCAGCAGCTGGGGCTACCAGGCATATTTTGCAGTGTATGCCTATATATGGGCACATATGGATGAGCCATAATATACATTATTAGTGTGTGGAATTACTAAAAAGAAAATAAAGCACTCTCAATGGTTGTATAGCATATAGAGATAAATGTAATGATTTGATATAAAGATAGCAGGTTGATGGAGAAACCCACATACCAGTTTATGAAAAAGAATAATGAACAATATGGAAAACGCAAACGTGCTGTAATGTCATATTAAAGAGTATTTCCTGGAAACTGTTACAGTAATTCCTGAAAATGTAAAGTTAGAAGAATAAACTGTAGGCTGCTCTTTAAACAGGGCAATGAGCAGTGTAAAAACCTGAAATCATCTTGATCACTGCCTCTTGTAGTTCAACATTTGGGATGGAAGAGGGAAGGACAGCACTAGGATCCAGTCAGTCAGACACTGTTGCACATGGGCTAAGTTCATTCTGACAGAAGGAAACCACACAGCGATGAGCTAATCAGTGTGCTCCTGCTTCTTCACTGTCCAGTCAGGGGGCATGTAGGCAACCTACATGTATTGCTTAACTGCAGAAGAGAAAAGTCAGGTCGCCAACCTGGTTGTGTGGCATGGCTATGTTACATAGTTACATAGTATTTGAGGTTGAATAAAGACATAAGTCCATCGAATCCAACCAATATGTTCAGGTCAGGGACTGCCTGGACAGAAATACAAATCCTCCGAGTAGATAAAACTGTCCCCATTTATATATTACAACTTTTATATATTACAAGCAGTTTGCTTGGAGTACAGCGATAAACTATAATGTGGCAGGCAGATTGTCGCAGTGTAAAATGGTACCATCCCAGGAGATAGATAAGAATAACATTTCTTATCACTTACCAGCATTTCAGTTCACTAATGCTGCAGGTTAGAATATCTATTCCTATTACAAAAAATCTGTTGAAAGATAAACATACTACCTTTAAAAGTGAATCTAATCTTTATAGAAGAACTCCAGACAAAACTGTTCTTAACCCTTGCCACGGGGCTAACACCACACTGCATGGGTTTAGTGCTAATTTTTGTCTAGGTGCAAAAATAAAGTTATACTCACCTGAACCTGGGAGGTGGCTTGCGCTTTGATTGGTTCTTGGAGCCTCCCTCCCCCTCCTCTCCAGCAGTTTATGGTCTCGTGAGTCATCATGTTCTAGTATAGGACATGAAGACAACAAGGGACATACCATTGCTGGAGTAGAGGCAGAGAGGGTTCTTCGGCTCTGCCATTCGGGTGAGTAAAACTTTTTTATTTTAGCACCTGGACAAAAAAATTAACACGTAACCCTTGTGTTGCAGGGGTAGCCCCACTGCATGGGTTAAGAACAGTTTTACCTGGAGTTCTTCTTTGAAAGATTTTTTGATATGTAAATGTTTGTGTATCAACATAATGTTTTAGAAATGTTGTTGCTATGAAGAATATGTAACTATAGGTCTACATGGCAAAATTAGTGTGTGCGCGTGTTGTACACTATATTGCCAAAAGTATTGGGACACCCCTCCAAATCATTGGATTCAGGTGTTCCGTGAAATCTCCTTGCTACTAAACATTCCACAGTCAACTGTTAGTGGTATTATAACAAAGTGGAAGCAACTGGGAACAACAGCAACTCAGCCATAAAGTGGTAGGCCATGTAAAATGACAGAGCGGGGTCAGCGCATGCTGAAGCGCACAAAAGTCGCCAACTGTCTGCAGAGTCAATAGCAACAGACCTCCAAACTTCATGTGGCCTTCAGATTGGCACAACAGTGCGTAGAGAGCTTCATGGAATGGGTTTCCATGGCCGAGCAGCTTCATCCAAGCCTTACATCACCAAGTGCAATGCAAAGCGTTGGATGCAGCACTGGACTCTAGAGAAGTGGAGACATGTTCTCTGGAGTGACGAATCACGCTTCTCTGTCTGGCAATCCGATGGACGTGTCTGGGTTTGGCGGTTGCCAGGAGAACGCTACTTGCCTGACTGCATTGTGCCAAGTGTAAAGTTTGGTGAAGAGATTATGTTGTGGGGTTGTTTTTCAGGGGTTGGGCTTGGCTCCTTAATTCCAGTGAAGGGAACTCTTAAGCCATCAGCATACCCAGACATTTTGGACAATTTCAACTTTGTGGGAACAGTTTGGGGATGGCCCCTTCCTGTTCCAACATGACTGCGCACCAGTGCACAAAGCAAGCTCCATAAGGACATGGATGAGCGAGCTTGGGGTGGTGGAACGTGACTGGCCTGCACATTGTCCTGACCTCAACGCGATGGAACACCTAGGGGATGAATTAGAGTGGAGACTACGAGTCAGGCCTTCTCGTCCAACATCAGTACCTATCCTCACAAATGGTCAAACATTCCCATAGACACACTACTAAACCTTGTGGACACCTTCCCAAAAGAGTTGAAGCTGTTATAGCTGCAAAGGGTGGGCCAACTCCATATATATATAGATATATATCTATATATATAGATATATATATCCATCCATTACTGTTACCCCATTTAATTCCCTCCCTATAACCTAAATCTCCTGTGTTTGTGTCATAGAAAGAGCTGTGAAAGTAATCATTCTCAAGTGTGTGACAATATCCCTATGCTCTTTTATAGCGCAGACAGTAAACCATTAATACAACTTCCTGTCCACCACTGTGAATTAATTTAAGTTAAAAGGAGAACTATGGGGTTAAGGCTTTTCCCCATAGTTCTCCTTAGGGTAACGGGAGGACACAAACTAGCGTCCTCCCGTCACCCTAGGCTCAGTATACCGCGAGCTGTAGCTTGCGGTATACTGAGAGGCCGCAGCTGAAGCGGATCCTGACAATACTCCTTTAAGAGGAACCGCAAGAAGCTTTATCAAGTGTTTCCTGAAATGCGGAGAACACAAGGGAGCCATCACTGACCTGCTATAAATAATCATTTGCACGGCTCATTGTCACTGCAGTGGGGTCTTGGCTGGGGAAGGGGGAATGGACAAATTATGATCACCTTGTGCGCAGTGTCTGCAAACTGTTGGGCGCTGTTCATCATGTCTGCTGTAGATTCCTCTGCTCGGCCCAGTCGTTCCCCGCGCTCATTAAGGGCTTGGCTAGCTTTCTGCACAGCACTAGTTACACTGTCTGCAGCAGAATGAAGTATACTGTTTCCTGTAATGCAAAGAACATTCTGGATAAACTATATATTGTAATTTATAAAAACACAAAAAAATATTGGCTTTATAATGAAACATATGATTTTAAATGTTATATTGCACCCTATTGTTTTTTTTCCCCTGCAGGGAGCCGTGAGTGACAGTCACGGTTCTCTGCGCGGATAGATCGAGAAGTGAGCGTGCGCCGGTATGTGTTCGCTCACTTCCGATCTACTGAGCCGACCTGTGACAGTATCATTGTCACAGGTCGGCTCAGAGAAAATCACTCGCCTCATAATTCTCCTTTAATGAAAGATTTGAGACTTTATGTAAAGTCTTAAATTATTGCACATTCTCTCAGCTGAAGACAAGCATGTCCTGGAATACAATTCAAGTAACACTGTACTTCTCAATGCAGTTCTCAAACCCAAAAATAAATATGCATTTCGCTCACTAGGGGCACTGCAGAGGAAAGGCTCCAATTTAGATAGCTTGTGGGCTCTATCTTGTACTTCCTACAGTTGGGTGATTGTTGGTATGATGGTAGATGATAGTTTCTGTTAATGTTCTACACCATCACAGTATAATGTTTACCTATAGTCTGGTCAGTAAATTGTTTTTATTTACTCCTCTCAGCAAAGTGGTGAGACCAACATCTAGAGTGTGGAAACATTTCCACAGTGCAATGTCTGCTCAGAGCAAAGCTGCAATTTGCAAATATTGTGAGAAGAAATATTATTTTCCAAATGCTACAAGGATGAGAAAACACATCCTTGCTTGCCACAAATTACTTTAAATTTTTAAAAATACTCCACACTGAATTTTTACAAAACTTTATTTTTTTTCTGGAAAAAAAACCCAAACATTTTTTTTTCTCATGGCTTCAAAATTTCCGGAAATGTTACATCTCTAGTCATGGGGCAGACTAGATACTCTGAATGCGTATAAATGCAAGTGAACGTAAATAAGGGGTATTTGGAGGGAAACGTCTGTATGTGTATGCAACTCTTAAATAACTTAGATACAGTTGATTTATATGTTAAATACATGCACATTTTACAGGTAGATGCAAAATACAAAAATAAACAAAAAAAAAAAAACAAAACCACAACTTTCCTTCCTAGATCCATTTATCCTGCGTCTAAATGAATAAATGCAAGAGGCCCGTGTGAATGAGGCCCATGACAAAAAAACCTAGGGCTGAAGGCTTTACTCCATCCAAAGCCTAGAATTTATTAAGATCTGAGAAAACAGACAAATCCTGCCGCCCCTCACCACACTTGTAGGTGAGAAAGCTAGGTAACACAAATACACCATCCACAGCCCTGCCCGTCATTGGCTCACATACCCTCCTCCACCTCTGCTCAAACCTGAAGGACAGAGCACATTTTGCCAACATACAGTGGGGATGTGCGACTGCCCATAAGTGGTCCCTGGCAATATGTTTTGCAAAAAAAGTTTTTTTTATGAGCTTCAGGTACTTGATAAGGTGTTAACTTTATTTTGACATTTGGCTCAGTCCCAATGTCATGGTAAATTATGTGTGGGTCAGTAATTTTCATAAATCAACACAGCTCTGTGGTTACTTTTGACATAAAAGTTGGTTCTTTTTCAAAACTTCCTTAGGAATACCGGCACGGGAAAAACATGTGTAACCGCTCTTTTGCTATAACCCTAAAATACGTATATCTGAGAGTGATTGCTTCTGGATGCCGGGTGGCATAGTCGAGGACTACAAATATGTGCTAGTGCCCCATGGCAGATTTAAACAGTGGCCCAACCAGATCCTCAGCAACACTCTTTAAAGGGAACTTAAATTATACTGTATGTAAGGGTACTAGTTGATTTTGAACTGTTAGTGGGGTGCAATCATTTGACCCTCAAGACAAAATTTACAATACCCCTCAATGGCTTGGGTATTGGGACAGAAAAAATACTGCTCAGTCCCCTATTTTTTTTCTACCAGTAAAAGACCACCCAACATATGAAAATGGGCCTCATACAACAACAACCAAGTCTAAGACTGGGGAACCATCTGATGCTCCACAATTTGCCCCCATTGTTTATTTATATTATACAGTAAGTGATGGGTAAGATGTGCACCAACGGATGGAGATTTCCATCCACAGCTCTACAATGCCTATAATTCTTAGAACAGGACATATCAGGATAAGAGACAACAAGTTTTTTTTTTTTCATAAAAGACATAAATCTTGGAGCCCCTCACCACATGTAAGTGAGAAACCTAGTGGACACCACCCTACCAGCTAATGCCAAAACAGAATGTTTCCTTAGTCCAGAGGGTGCCCACAAATTTTCGTCTGGATATCTACTTTTCAAATGACGAGCTCAATGAGATCTACCAACGAAAAAACACCTACATTCAGGGGCGGGAGGTGGCGTGGCGGTGCATTGAAGTCAATGGCACCGCACTTCGTGATGGGGACATACAGTGTATGTCTACAGTCACTAAGGGTTGAAATCACCTATCTTCTCTTCAGTTCCAAAGGTGGTACATCCCCAATTCTAATTCTCAGGGAGACCTACCTGATGGATTGTTTTATATCATGGTTAAAGCAACAGTGGAAGTGAGGGACACCCACTGTTTAGATGGAGGCATGAGATTCAGAAGCGGCTGGGAATAGACCTGGGATCCATGGTGGGAAAGTTTCACTGCTTAAGTCACACAAGAAATTAAATTAACCCCTTCGTGACTGACGACGTACAGTGTACGTCGCCAGCATCGGGGCTGTTTAAACAGACTCCCGGCGACTTTTGCCGCCGACTGCAACTCCAACCACCAGACTTCTACAGACCTACAACTTATATACTGCTTTAGATGGACTGTTTTTTATATATAAAATAAAAGCTTCTTACATGTACTTACTCATTACCTTTGCACCACATCTATTTAGGAATGCATCCAAGTGGTCTGCTGAACTCACCTGAGAACAGTCTGGATTGGCAGTTAATGAACTCAGGCTTTTGGTCTGAGAGGTATCTCTGGCATGTGTGATACAGGATTTGGAAGAAGGTATATTTCTCAGAACCCGAACTCGCTACCCATTGATCAAAGCCATTGTCAAAGTGAAGGTCAAATTCTGGAGATTCCTATAAACAAAGCAAAATTAAGTTGTAGGCGATGTATTAAATTACATGACATGGCTGCCTGAAATGACAGAAAACTCAACAGTAATAAATTGAGTTGAATGGTTTTCTCTACAATCTAAAAATAACCTGTATATGTAAAAACTGTACCTATTCTATTCCACATTGCAACTTGAGTCAATGGATAGAACATATAAGACCAATGAAGCAATGTGAACTGCCTCGACTATTGTTTACAAGGAAGACCCTAGTGTATTTGATTATGTGTATACAGGCATCTGGGGAAGCACTGCATGGATGACTTACACTGAAACTTCCATGCAGTGCACACATGAATAAGCAAGAATGCTGGATACAGGATTATGACCTGTACACGCAGCTGATATATTGCTGAAAGGCTTCACTAAAGACTGTGCTTCAACAGCATTAAAGTAACACTAAACTCAGGAGTTCAATCTTTAAAATCCATTTAAGTACCTTAACTATTAAAATGAGAACTATGAGGTGAGTGCTTTTCACTCACCTCATAGTTCTAGCCGACCTGTGACAATGAGACTGTCACAGGTCGGCTCAGTAGATCGAGAGGTGAGCGAACACATACCGGCGTTTGCTCACCTCTCGATCCGGTCACAGCCCTCTGCCGTGACAGGGGAGGGGCTGGATTCCCCCCTCCCCGCTCCGATCCGCCAGCGCTGACTGGCGGAACGGACGGGGCAGGTACAGCTGGCTCTGCCTCTAGATAGGCAGAGCAAGCTGTCACTCACGCAGCTCGGCGGATCCAGACATAATTGTCGGGATCCGCTTCAGCGTCTCAGTATACCGCGAGCAGTAGCTCGCGGTATACTGTGGCGTCTCAGTATACCGCGAGCTGTGGCTCGCGGTATACTGAGCTTAGGGTGACGGGAGGACGCTAGTATGTGTCCTCCCGTTACCCTAATGAGAACTATGGGGAAAAGCCTTAACCCCATAGTTCTCCTTTAACAAATATGTATCTTACTTGTGTATCACTCAGCTGTAGATCCTCAAATCATCTCTGAATTGGTGCTGAAATGGTCCTTCCTTCTGGAGGGTGGCTACTTTTGTTCCCCATGGAACTCCTGTGATGAGACTACAATCTCACATTTAGTTTACTAATTTGTATTGAGATAGGAGTCCATCATGGAAGTGATCTTGGATTAGTGGCTACTTTACAACACTCACAGGGACCATAGGGAACAAAAGTAGCCACCCTCCAGAAGGAAGGACAGTGTCAGCACCAATTCAGAGATGATTTGAGAATCTATAGCCGAGTGATACACAAGAAAGATACATTTTTGTTAATAGTTAAGGTACTTAAATGCATTTTTAAGATTGAACTCCTGAGTTTAGTGTCACTTTAAAGCTCTATTTACATCAGTGTAAAGCTGCCAGGGTGCATTAGCGTTCACAGTGCTGATACGCCAATACTGGCACATCGCACTATTTACCCTTTTTTATTAGAAATCAATCTAAATGTCAGAAGTGGCATTAAGTTCTATGGGCACAGCGCAGTGCGATGCAGCTGTACTGTGGCATGGCCTGATGTGCTGAAAAAAGAAAGTACCGCATGCAGAACTCTTGCAGTGGTGTGAACTGTGCACATCCCCGAGACGGCAAATTGCCCTGTCTTGCTTTGGGGCTGTGCTGGAAAAAGACGATCAGTGCAGCCCCAAAGCATTTGGTGTAAATCCTAGCCAGAAGGAAATCATGATGAGCCCAGGCAGCCAACGTATGCTACTTATATAGAGAAGGCTGGAAGAACAAATCACTTTTCATTTACAGCAGAAAAACGTAACATTTCTCCCCAGTGTATGTTAAAACTCCTAGTCAACATAACAAGTCGCAATTTCACAATATAGTCTAATTGGTACTTTTATAAAGCAAACTTTCCCAGCCAAATGCCAAGGGAGAACAACGACAACGGAGACCATCACTTTATGTCACACCAAAATAATGGGTTTAAAATGAAAATGCAAATAACAATTTAGATCAGGGGTGCCCACAAGGTCGATCGCGATCTACCAGTCGTTCGCGTAGCGATCACTGGTAGATCGCCCATGTCCTCTCCTCCCGCCGCTTCTCTGTCAGCCAGGATCTGACAGCCGGCGCCTCTCTCTCCCCTCACTGCTCGTCCGTTCTGTCACAGCGGCTCCGACCCCCCCCCCCCGCCGGCAGAGTAAAAAAAAAAAAGATACAAATTTTTTTTAAAAATAAGAATAAAATAAAAAAATAAAATTAAAAAAACGTTGTTTTTTTTCTTGCCTCAGGCGCAAAAGGAGCTGGCTACGGCTATGCTCCCGTGGTGCTCGTGCGGCTGAATGTGTCAGACGCTGCAGATGGAAAGGTGCAGGACACCCCATGTGCAACGTCGGCCACACGAGCACCACGGGAGGACAGGACGCCGGGACCTGTAGGGCGCACTGGAATGTAAGCCGGCCGACTCCCTGCGTTCAGGTGCGGGAGGGGGCACAGGCACTAATGCAGGCGATCGCACTGTGGGCGAGGGGCCTGCCTGCGGAGCCTGGCTGCGGTGCCATTGACTTCAATGCACCGCCACGCACCCTCCCGCCCCTGAATGCAGGTGTTTTTTCGTTGGTAGATCTCAATGAGCTCGTCATTTGAAAAGTAGATCTCCAGACGAAAAATAGTGGGCGCCCCTGGTTTAGATCAAAGAACCAAAAAAGCAAAGGTGACAGCAATGTACTTCAACAGCCATTCTGCAATCCAGAATCAACCTACATAAAAAGGTCAACATAACAGAACCCAAATGTCCCAAAATACAGCTCTGCATATAATCGTAATGCCAAGAGGAGGCATAAAGAATTGACTACAGGTGCCATAACTTCTTGTAAGAAGAAGGGAAAAAGGATAGTTGTCTACTGTCAGCTAAAAATACCAGAGACTGCATCCACAAGAACAAGTCTTGCCTTGGTCCTGCCGTTGGTACTCTCAGGATGGGGCAAAGCCCTACAATAGATCAGTGATATATGCTAGGACTGCATTCAGTATGTGCAGATTCTCCATAGGCCTTTTATATATTTATATTTATATGTATATTTATAGAAGTCCTACTTAACAGCAAATGTGAAATAAAGTGCACACCACGGTCACTCCCAACCCTTTTCCTAAGGAGGGGTTGCATTCCTTTTTCTTGATAGAGAAATGTTAGCATACATTTTTGTACCAAATAAACATTCCCCAGCATTTGGACAAAAAAGGCAAACTGAGACCAATGGCCACATAACACTTTGTTCCTGACAATTTTAAAAAGAAAAGCTGATTTAGGTAGATGTGTTCGAATTTATTCACACTCCTCCCTCCAGTAGGGCCCAAGAAATCATCAAATTCATGGACAATCATGGGATTTCTGCTAAGGTTCTGGATGGCTCTATAGAATTCAGTTTAAAGGAGAATTATGCAGGCGAGTCAAATACACTCTTCCCCAAAATTCAAGCCGACCTGTGACACTGAAGCTGTCACAGGTCGGCTCTATTGATTGGGAAGTCAGCGAACACATACTGCCAATCGCTGAGCTCCCGACACTCTCCTTGCAGAGAGCGTTGGCGGTCATTCACCGCTCCCCACACGTATTCCCTCCCTCCCCTCACAGTTTATTTAGAGAGGCAGAGCCAACTGTTAATCAGCCAGCGGGGTGGATCCTGACAATATTGTAGTAATCCATCCTGGCTACAGTGCGGCTTTGTGCTGTCAGCATATAGTGGGCAATAGCCTGCTATATGCTGAGTTTTGGGTCAGAGGAGGACATTATTATATGTCCTCCTGTGACCCTGAAGAAAAATTAGGCCACTCACACTGGCAAAGCCCAAGGTTGATTTACTAAAGTAGTTGAGCAAGTTCACTTTGCAAAGTGAACTTTCACTTATCTTAGTGAATGAGGTGAATCTATCTGAAAATACACTTTGCAAATATCAATCAATAAATCAAACCCCAGTAAGTACACACAAAGACTAGCTTTTTTTTAGTGTGCCCAATATATTTTTTCCAAGGGAAAGTTTATTAAAGAGAAACCTGTACACAGTCATTGTAGAGGTACATACATGATACATAAAGGAGCTTAAGGACTCTGTGTAGACAACATTAGTCTATGTCATGACAAATGCATTGGCAGGGTAGAACTTGAACAAAAAGCCAATGTCCGAATATTTAGCTGCATGAAAGCCAAGGGCAACAAGTCCAAAAAGCATATTTAAGCAAAATAGGAATTAGTGACAGTACGAACCAACTTTTATTTATTAAAAAGGAGAACTATGAGGTGAGTGCTTTTCACTCACCTCAAAGTTCTAGCCGACCTGTGACAATGAGACTGTCACAGGTCGGCTCAGTAGATCGGGAAGTGAGCGAACACATAGCGTCGCTTGCTCACTTCTCGATCCTGTCACTGCTCTCTGCCGAGACAGGGGAGGGGCTGGAGTCCCCCTTCGCCGCTCCGATCCGCCAGCGCTGACTGGCAGAACGGACGAGGGAGGGGGCGGGTACAGCTGGCTCTGCCTCTAGATAGGCAGAGCCAGCTGTCACTCACGCAGCTGGGCTGATCCAGACATAATTGTCGGGATCCGCTTCAGATGCGGCGTCTCAGCATACCGCGAGCAGTAGCTCGCGATATACAGAGCTTAGGGTGATGGGAGGACGCTAGTTTGTGTCCTCCCGTTACCCTAAGGAGAACTATGGGGAAAAGCCTTAACCCCATAGTTCTCCTTTAAACAAGTTTTCAAATCTACAAGGCTTTTTGTGTGTTTATTCCAACTAAAGCAGCTGCATATTACCAAATTTACTGCAATGTGCAGGTTGAGATTTTAAAGCACTATGGGGTTTAAATAGCTGTGGTGAAATCAGATTCTCAAGTATGCCAAGGAGATTGGCTGCATACCAGAGCCTGAAATGCAGTCATACATGCCTTCCTTGCTAAGAGGGCAGCTAGTGGCAGGACTAGCCTAATGTGTTTGGACAACCCCTATGTTCATACATTAGTTTCTTGCATTGGAGGGATTCATTTAATGATCCCTGCCTTCCACTGCTGCAGCGTGGGTGTGAAGAGTTGCATCTTAGCAATCAACTTCTGGCAGTAAACAAAGTTTCATGCAGAAACAGGCCTAGTAACCATAGTAAGACCTAAATTTAAATAAATTAAAAAAAGAAAAAGTCTGTAAGCAAAACTTTTTTTCTTCTTTTACTTACTTGATTAGGGTCAATACCATTTACTTGTCTAAGCTGGTCTAGAGTCCACTGAGATCTTCTCACAAAGCAGGATGCACCTTCAAACTGTTTAACCTTGGTGATGAAGACTTGGGATGGCTTCTTGTTTGTCACTACAAATAAAAAGACAAACTGATTAGTAGACGGTCAATACAAGTGTCTACTGGCAAATGTCTTCTGCATATATATCACAATAATATGATATTGAGGATTATTTAGGGAAAAAAATAAATCTATATCTGAACTTTTTTTTTTTACCCACATTAAAAGTATGTTGCCTGAAAAAGGCAACCTTCGGTTGCCAACTCAGGTATTAAATGTATACTACCTATGCTCATGCATTTGCATTCAGTTTATTGCTTTATACTTCTACAGCCTAAAGTCTGTGTCGCCATTGTTTTGATTTATAACCTGAAAAGTTAAAGAATTTAAAAAAAAAAAGTATGTTGCCTAAGGGCCCATTCACCCCTGCAATGTGCTTTACACAGTGGCTGTTAGTATACACTGTAAAGGAGCAGTGCGATGCCTTATAATGACACATCAAAATGTTTACCTATTTTTGCAACTTAATGGAAATGACCGTTGTGATGCAATGTGCTTTACACAGTGGCTGTTGGGTGTACATGGTAAAGGAGCAGTGTGATGCCTTATAATGAGGCATCACAATGTTTACCTATTTATCACCGTTGTGATGCAATGTAGGGCATTGCAATGTGCTGCAAAACAATGCAGCATTTCCTATCTTTCAGTGCACACCACTGCAGGGTGGTGCTGTGAACTGAACAGGACACGAGGCAAACTGCCTTCTCTATGCGTTGGCACAGTGTTGGGTAAGGCTGACCCCTGCTGCACTATGCATATGTTGTAAATAGGCCGTAAAAGCCAACCAGAAAAGCTGTACTATTTACCTAGAGACTGACCTGATTCAATCTTTTTAGGGCAGTATAGAAAATAAAACCTTACTTTGCCAACATTCCCATTTTACAGCATGGGAATATGCATCAAATCGCAATATCACATACAACTGGAAATGATCAAAGCATAAAATATCCAAATGTAATACTAGTTAAAACATTTTTAAAAGATAACATTTGAAAGATAAAATTCAGGAAAACCGCTAAACATACACTTGAAAAAAAACATACAAACTACCCTACCTGCCCAAGGATTTGTAATTCTGCCTGGCTATGTTTGTGATTTATACACCACTGTCAGATTGTGCAACCAGGAAGGGGGCATCAATTTTTTGTGCTGGAGTTAAACTACAACTGAGGCCAAAACTTTTTTTTTTAAGTTTTGGATAGATGGGAGAGGTATTTGAGCGCTTTTCAGGTTTGTATAGCGTGTCTGTGTACCGGGTAATCCTCTGTGTACCCTCTATTTGATCTGGTGATCGTTAACACCGAGAATAAAAATTAAAGAAAATCCCAAATTTGGCATAGTCAAATCTTCAAATGGGTACACTAGTTACCCAGGTAACAGGGATTTCCCTTGCTTCAGCGAGATTTCCTCTCACTTCCTGTTGTGGCCACTGGAAAGGAAGTAAAAGGAAATCTCCCCAATGTAACACAAATGACCAAAAAAAAAAAAAGTAATAATCCTCCCTTACTCTATCTAAAATAAGAAAAACATGTTTTGGTTTGAGTTCCTCTTTAAGGGCCTGTTCACATGAGTTTCAGGTCCTGATCAGGTCCGCATCTGCAGACGTGGTGCTATGTGTTTTTGATGCGTTCCAGTTTTGCTGGAGTGGGGCTGTCAGTATGTCAGCTGCAGTGCGTTTTTTATGCGTTTGACGCGTTTTGCGTTTCTGGACCGTTTCCTGACCGGACAAAATGTGACATGCAGTATTTTTCTATCGTAACCTGAACTGACTGCGCACGTGAGAACTGTAGCCCATAAAACACATAGGGATACATTGGGATGCATTTTTAGTGCAGGAGTGTACGGATCAGGTCAGCACAGAAAACGGACGTCGTGTGAACAGGCCCTAAGGGCAGGTTCACATCATTTTCGGGACCAGATCTGATCCAGAAAATGGTGTGAATCTGCCGAAGTTCGAGGGCATTCCAGACCAGACAAAATGAAACATGCAGTATTTTTCTGGTCTGGAACGGACTGCGCTAGTGTGAACAGAGGCCAGAAATAGCATAGGGATACATTAGGAAGCATTTTGTGTCCGGAGATGACCTGCATGTGGTGTGAATGGGCCCTAAAAGGTCACAATGGAGTCACATACCGGCCCACGACCTGCTGATTGTACAATAAAGGAACAGCAACACTGACAAGTCATCAACCCTGCTCCTGCTGCCCTCATCTCCTGTTAATACATTTGCATTCAGCAAAGCCTAAATTGCTTCTAATGTTTCTCCTCCTAGCCTAAAAGTTGCTGTGTAAAGAATGACAGATTAATAACAAGACATATTTAGGTACTTATACTAAATGAATGTAAAAATACATTTATGTATATACAACTGCATTGAATGTTGAGTTGTGAATCTGCCTGCAGTTCAGCTTTAATGCGCATTAAACTAACCTAAGAGGTGAGCGCAATCTGGAATACGCACTATTGCATGTGAAGTCCTTCCCTGCATATCCTACTGTGAAAACTCATCTGACAGAAGTTCTACTATTGTTGGCTGCAGTCTCTGGTTCCTGTACACATTCTGAAGTAGTTGGCCCCACAAAAGACTGAGGTCAGCTACTTAAATTCAAACAATGCAGAGCAGAGGGACAAAAAACTGGGGAGTTTTTTTTACAACTGGATATCTAGTGAAGGACATCACAGGAAAAAAATTATCTTGCATTGGGGCTTGTTCACACCAAAATCTAAAGCAGATCTGTAAACGCAGTGCATTTTTGTTGTAAATTTTGTTTAGCTTAAAATGGGCTTTGTATGTGTTTTTGATACATTTCCATGTGTCCCAGTGCATTCCAGACCAGAGAAAATGAGACAAGCAGCATTTTTTTTAAGTCTGGCCTGGAACGGACTGCGCTGGTGTGAACAAAGCCCAGAAATACCATAGGGATACATTAAGATGCTTTTTTGGTCCGGGAACAAACTGTTCTGGTCTGAACATGGTCCAGACATGGTGTGAACAAGCCCTTATACATTCACATCCCAGGCGCTTTTTATTAGAAGTTTGTGAAGATCTCCTTTAACCAGTTGACATCCGCGGTGTTAAACCCGCTTCCCATCCAGGCCATTTTTCAGTATTCAGCGCTGCGGTAGTTTGACTGGCATTTATTCCGTCATGTAGCGCTGTACTGAAATGAATTTTATACCCTTTTTTGGGGACAGATAGAGCTTTCTTTTGGTGGTATTTAACACACTACAGAAATTTGAAGGCTGCCACTGCCACACTGCTTTAAGTCGCTGACCTGCAAAAAAACTAGAGAGATAAGGATTTCGGGCACTCTTCTGACAGTTATAGTATGCTTGATCAGGGGCTGAAAAGTAAACTGAAGAGATTATATATATATATATATTAGGGCTGCGGAAATTAATTGTCAAACTTTTTGATCGATTAAAATTCTTTTGATCGCTAATGAAAACAAACACTCACCTCTCCGCTGGCTTCCGGGAGTCCCGATGGAGATCCGGTGACGTCACGGACATAGACGTCACCGGACTCCTCCCGCTTCCCCAAGTGGCTCCGTCAGCTAAAGAAGGGGAGGAGTCCGGTGACGTCGATGTCAGTGGCAGCTAACAAAGGGAAGGGGGGAGGAGTCCGGTGACGTCGATGTCCGTGACGTCATCGGACTCCTCTCCCCTTCCCTCCGTTAGCCGACGGAGCCATTTGGGCCGGTGTTATTGGCTATATTGTCAGTGTCAGTCTGTATTTACAGTGCCATTTGCTCGATTGTCAGTGTCTGGCCTGTACTTGCAGTGTCAGTCTCTGTATGTGCAGTGCCAGTCCTTGTATTTGCAGTGCCATTGGCTGTATTGTCAGTGTGAGTCCTGTGTTTGCAGTGCCAGTCCCTGTATTGTTAGTGCCAGTTCTTGCTTGTGCAGTGCTAATGGCTGTATTGTCAGTGTCAGTCCTGTATCTGCAGTGCCATTGGCTGTATTGTCAGTGTGAGTCCTGTGTTTGCAGTGCCAGTCCCTGCACATGCAGTGCCATTGGTTATATTGTTCTTGTGAGTCCTGTATTTGCAAAGCCAGTCCTTAAATGTGTAGTGCCATTGGCTGTGTTTTAAGTCCTGTCTTTGCAGTGCCAGAGCCCTGTATGTGCAATGCCAGTCCCTGTATGTACAGCAGTGCCATTGGCTGCATTGTCCTTGTGAGTCCTGTATTTGCAATGTCAGACCCTGTATGTGCAGTGCCAGTCCCTGTAAAAGCAGTACCATTGGCTGTGTTGTCAGTCCTGTATTTGCAGTGCCAGTCCCTGTACGTACAGTAGTGCCATTGGCGGTATTGTCCTTGTGAGTCCTGTATTTGCAGTGCCAGTGCCTGTGTCGGTAGTGCCAGTACCTGCATGTGGAGTGTGAGTCCCTGTACGTACAGTAGTGTCATTTGCTGTATTGTTCTTGTGAGTCCGGTATTTGCTTCCCTTCGTTAGCCGACGGAGCCACTTGGGCCGGTGAGTTCAGTTCAGTTTAATCTAATCTAACCTGACACTGCCCAAGGATGAATAATGTACAGTGTAAATGTATGATAGTAAAATCAGTATTTGGAAGCTTTTGAACACATCAGCTTAGTCGATCTATTCTGCACATGTTGGAGCGCTCTGGGGAAATTAGGTACAGGTTATCGTCAAGGCAGAAGAATACCACTTCACAACAGGAACTATGACATTTCCTGAATTGGCTCTATTCCCTCATCACACACGGACTACACGGATTTCCTTGTCCTCAAACAAGTTAAACAATTACAGAACATACTGGGCGAGCACAGGTACATGTAAAACAGAAACACACTGCTCGTCACTGTACATGGGGAAGTGGGGAACCAGGTACTTTATAGGAGATGTGGCCATGACGCTTGTATGTTCAGTGAGCAGGTGATTTAGTACAAATCTATGAGTATCCTTGCTGACATTTTACCATTTCCAGGGTTAGGATTCTTAGTTGAGGAGTATAATTTATCACAATGCTGCTTTGGAAGAAAACAAATCTTCACCAGGTGCAAAGCATTCATTGTTACTATACCAACTTCATAGCACAACCTAGGCCCACTGAAAAAAACAATTACTAGTTCTTTTAGGAACTCACTGACCAGAACAATCAGCCACATGTGGAAAAAAAAGGAGAGCCTAGCAGGTCT
>NW_017309441.1:55796-67794 GCF_000935625.1 Nanorana parkeri
AAAAAAAAAAAAAAAAAAAAAAAACAGATTTTTTTTTTCATGCCCTTTTACACAGGCTCACTGATCAGGTCCCTCTGTCAGTTTTTCAGGCAGACATGATCAGAAGCCCAATGTAAGTCTATGGGCAGC
Organism: Nanorana parkeri; assembly: GCF_000935625.1. Lineage (NCBI taxonomy): Eukaryota > Metazoa > Chordata > Amphibia > Anura > Dicroglossidae > Nanorana > Nanorana parkeri. The sequence goes on from NW_017309441.1 coordinate 55,926, forward strand.
CAGATCGAAATAGAACGGCACCTGTTCACGCTAGCTCTGGCCAGGTCTGGAAAAACAAACAGATCAGAGTTCCATTTCATTTGACTATTAGCCTGGTGTCTTATAATTCCAGCCTCTAAACCTTTCTTTTAGAAAGAGGCTCATCCTCTTGTTCTTGGGGGCCTACTTTCTTTTTTGCACAGGTTTAAATGTGCTATCCTTTTTGTCTGTAACCTGGGGGTATGTTCTACACATCTCCTGGTAAGCGAGTCTTCCCACTGATTGTACTCTATAGCTAAAATGCCTTAATCTACCATTCATCTCCTGTACCCCACCATGTAAATTAACTCCCTGCAACTTACAGAGGAAGGGTAGATGGTAGAAGGTGCATGCAGACTGACCATAGACTAGGGCTCTGTTCACATTTTGGCATTGTGTGAACGTGTACCAAAGTGCACGCATTGGCGAGTATTCACAGAACTCCATGAAATGGATGGCCCACTTGTGGTGCAATTACTTGTTAGTGGCACCCCAAACTTGTCTGGCAAAATGTGAAGCAAACGCGGACAAATATTCACACATGAGGCTTCAGTCACAGAGCTCACACAGACTGCATGCTCAGTCAGAGCACACACATTCAGAGAATAGATAATATTCAAAGCGAATCTGTTGCAGCAAAACCATTTGTATGGAATAAATGTCTGTAACAGCATGTAGCATAAATCCCTTGCATATGTGGACCACAGGAAAAGTCATGGTGACATTTAGTTAAAAAAAACAAAAACATGGAGGCTGTTAGCACAGGTCACATAATACAGTTGCATTGCGTTAAAGATGTGGGGCTTTGAATATATGGGGAGTGACAATGGACCACTGTGGCTTCTGTACGTAAAAGCATCTTTTTTGTGCCAACATCACCATATTAGTATTTTACTTTTAAACTTCAACACATTACAACACTCTATGGTCTATAGATCACAGTGTGTTTTAAAATAAGCAGGACATCTCTATCCTTGACTGGCAGTATAAGAGCCAAAGCCAGGTGTACTATGTAGCAAAGGCCAAAACAGTCATCCAGACTATCCTTCCCGGCCAGTTTTTATATCTACATAATGGGCTCCTCCAGCTTTTGAAAAAAATGGTGAACACTATAAAAAGAAAGTTTAAAATGATACGAACAATGCACAAAAAGAACATTTGCACAACAAACATTTACAAATAAATGCCATGATAGGTTACTATGGAATAACAAAACATATTTGTTTAACCAATTTTGCAGGCACCTGAGGTGTCCTAGCAAAACCCATCAAAGACTAAAGCAGACTGACAGGAAAGCTGGTCAATCATTTTTTTACGACAGTTTAGTACCCCATAGCACGATACTGCACATCTACATTATATTGGGAGAGTCTACCACCTGCCATATATACCTACACAATGGAAAAAATTACAGCCAGACTAAGAAACAAGATGGTCATTCTAAAAGATATGGACCACCTGCCAAATAGCATGGTTTAGTTTGCTCATGTAGGGCCCAGTCACACCATATCCAGTGTGTTCCGGTGTGGTTCGAGCCAGGAACGCACTGGATTGCATAGATCAAGCCGGGCAGCGCTCTGTGGCAGGAGGGGGCGTGACGGTGCCATTCATGTCAATGGCACCGCAGACACACCCCCTGCCCGCAATGTGATCACCCACACTGGAGCACAAGGTACAGGAATGCCCTCCCTTCCAATGCAGTCCGATCTGAAAAAATAGCGCTTAGAAAAAAACAAAACTACAAGGGGAAAAATGCATCACCATCATCACTTCTGCTAGAGAAAGATGGCTTCTGGTAACGCCAGAACATTATGAAGACTAGTGGATATCCCTTTCTAAAATATGCCCATCGTGTCTTCTTGTTTATCTATTGAGCAAAGGGCTGGCCCACTTGTAAGCATATTTGCTTAGCCACTGAAGATACTTTTTTTTCCTGTACTGTGGGATTTCTCCCCAATACTAGACGAATAATGACATTTCCATTATTTCCTATATTTTGTCCATCCCTGAAAAGAAAGGCTTTATAAAGAGAAATACAGAGGCTGCCACTGCTAGTCTTCTTAAGAAACTTCTAGTTGTCCGACTTTTAACTGGCTTCAGAGCCACTGAATTAGAACAAGCACACAACCAACAAAGTCAGAAAGACTGACTTGCATACTTGTTCCAGGTAGGTGACTGCACTAAAGCTTCCAAATCAGCATAACAGCCAGACAATGAGCATCTTAAAAAAAGGAGATTTTAGAAAGGCAGCATTCATATTTCTAACCTCACAGGCTTTATTATTAGCAAGACAAATATATTAAACATATTACTTAAATGGCTGACATGAAATTCCTGCTACAAATATGATTTATCTACATTTAACTAGTTTTTTTTTTATATCAATGTCATATCAATTTCCATATAAAAAAGGTCAATTTAGTCTTTACCAGTAGAAAATGTCTAAATAACCCATGGTAGGGGAGTACTGGTACAACCCAATATGGTTAACTTGTGGGATAACATCCAACACTCTGAAATGTGATGATTAGGTTTGCAATAACTATAAAGCATACCGTATATACTCGAGTATAAGCCGAGTTTTTCAGCCCATTTTATGTGCTGAAAAATGCCCCCCTCGGCTTATACTCGAGTCAGCGTCTCGAGCACTGAGGAAAGTGAGTACGCTGGTCAGGTTTCTTCTTACTTACCTCGCCGAGCGTCACTGCTGCTCCGGTGGGCGGCGCTCCGAGCGGGGTCATCTGGCAGTCTCCGGGTCCTAATTTAGGTGGCCGGAGACTGCCAGATGACCCTGCTCGGAGCGCCGCCCACCGACCTTTTTACAATTTTTTATTTTATTTATTTAATTATATCAAGCAGTGATTGTGAATTAATCTCACTATTACTGCTCGATAAATGAATACATTTTTGGTTATTATTAAGCTGTTTCAAACTTCAGAACAGCCAATAATAAGTTAGTGACATTGATCATGCAGCAGTTCAGGATTCAGCTGTCACTAAAAGTTTTCTGAATCATTCCAACAACGATCAGAAAACTGAAATAATGAATGGTACCGCTGATTCTCAGCGGTTACCAGCCCTCTAATGCAGCAAATAACTCGTCACGTACAGTGTACGTGATGAGTCATTTGGTCCCTTTGTGGCGGGACGTACACGAAGGGGTCAATGTCACTTTAAGTTGAATTTGTATGTAAGTCGGAACAGGTAAATTTTTTTAAGTGTAACTCCAGACAAAAAAACATTTTTTCGTTTTGGAGAGCATAGGGAAGGGTCACGGTTCTTTTGCTGTCTGTTCTTGTTGTTCAGAAGAATATAATAAAAAAAATTATTTAAAAATGACACAGCAAAAAAAGTTTTTTCTATTTTTAATTTTATAAACTTTATTTTTTATTATTTGTTTGCATTTTAATTTAACTTTTTCTTTACTTTTTTTTGTCTTTTTAAACTTTTTTTTTTGTATTTTAATGCTGGGAGCCATAGCCAGCCTGCTATTGGATATTTCAAATTGCAATAGCCAATAGTATGCTGGCTATCGCATCTGCCCACTGCCTGCTGTCAATCAGCAGAGGAGGGGCCTGAAGCAGAAAGTTCTCTATCAGGTCCCCCCATGCTAATTGACAGCAGACAGTGGGCAGGTGCAATAGCCAGCTTGCTATTGGCTATTGCATTTTACAATATCCAATAGCAGGCTGGGTATGGCTCCCAGCCTGCAATGAAGAGTGGGCAAGGGGGCGGGGCAGAGGAGCCACGGCCGGACCATGAGACCCGAGGATCGTCCGGACCGTGGAAGCAGACGGAACGGCTGAAGAGGAAGCCAGCAAATCAGCGCAGATACGTGGGGCATTGGCGGTATGCAGCAGTCTGTTTCCCGCCTCCGCCAACACAGGCGAGGAGAGCAGCGGGGATTTGAAAGGACACAGGCCGCTGCAGCCGGTACATTTAGGAGAACTGTGGACCCCTTTCGTAAGTACGGATTGTCCGTAAGTCGGACGTCTGTAACCCGGGGACTGCCTGTACTATACATTATTATTTTTTTATCACTCAGCTGTAGATCCTCAAATCATCTCTGAATTGGTGCTGACACTGTTCTTCCTTCCGGAGGTTGGCTACGTTTGTTATTCATAGTCCCTGTATGTGTTGTAAAGTATCCACCACTCCAAGCTCACTCCCATGATGGACTACAATCTATAGACACAGCCTCTGCTCAATCAGGTTCAACAGAGTAAACAGGTGACATTAGGGGTCTAATAGACGCCAAATGTTTCCTTAACCTGTTGCCATCCGCCCGTTGTGAAAAAAACGGACGGACGGCACAGTCGCATTGGCGTGTTGGGCAGAAAAAAACGGCACGTTCTTTACAGCCGTTACCATACATACGATCGGCGGCTCTATAGCCTGCCGATTGTATGTATGGGCTGTCTGGCTGCATGACCCCCCCACTCTATCTGTCCACAAAAAAATTGTATAAAACTAATTTCAGTACAGCGTTGCATGACGGGATAAATGTCAAAGTACTGCAGCGCTGAATACTGAAAAATGGCCTGGATGGGAAGGGGGTTTAACACCGCGGACGTCAAGTGGTTAAGGAGAACCTATCACTTGCACTATGCTATCCTTGTATCAATTCAAAAAATCTTGTTGAAAGATAAAAATCACTTGCCTGGTTGTTTACATGACTGATTACACACAGTGTGTTTTATTGATTTTTACAATTCTGTTAATTTTTAGGGCTTTTTTGCATAAATTTAGATTGCAAGATTTAAGAATTTACTCGTTGAGATTGTCATTTTTCTTGCAAATACACGATTTGCATTAAATCTTGTTACATTTTATATGAAAAATGTTCATCATATACCCTTAAATTATTTAACAGTATCACTGCAAAGGGCCCTATAAATTCACCCTACCCGCGTTCTCTCACAGCTCCTCCTCTGCAGCCAGCACCGATTTTGAGCGAATGGTGATTTTAATACCCAAGTCACATGACAATTCTCAGGCCTATGGATTGACTGCTAGACCCGGGCACCTTCAGAGGTAAGTAGGGATGCACCGATACCGAGTATTTTGTACTCGTACTTGCCCAAATGCTCCCAATGCCTACCAGGGATCACGGAGCTGGCTTCCCGGCCATGAGGGAGGCCAGTCAGTGAGTAATTACCCGACCCCTGATTTGTCAGAAAGCCGGCTTCATGCTTACCATGGAGAGGAAGCCGGGCGACTTGTCTTCCCGGCTAATCAGGAAGCCAGGAGGCGAGTCCTTACACACTACCCAGCTTCCTTTATGGGACTTTGGTGGTATTTGGTATTGGCAAAACAGAATAAATGGTCACCAACACTCCAAGTTTTCTTCAAAACAAAATCCTTTTATTCATTCTAGCAGGTCATATCACCATGCGCGGCAACGTTTCAGGACCTGTCCGGTCCCTTGGTGGTCGATGGGAGAAGCGCCCTCGTAGATTGGTGATCGTTTGGAGGAATCTTATACATTGGTGGTCGGTGGGAGAACGACCTTCGTACATTTGTGATTCATGGGAGAACCACCTTTATACATTGGTGGTCAGTAGAACATTTCTCTAACATTGGTGGTCCGAGAGAGGACACTCGTACCTTGGTAGTCCATGGGAGAAGGACCCTTGTTCATATGTGATCCATGGCAGAAGAACCCTCGTACATTGGAGGTCAGTGAGAGAAGGACCTTCGTACATTGGTGGTCAATAGAGTAGGATCTAGTAACATAGTTCAGTGACAGACCCTCATAAATTGGTAGTCAGAGAGAGAAAGACCTCTTACATTGGTAGTCAGTGGGAGAAGGGCCCCTTCCGACTGAAGGTCAGTCGAGAATGTCCTGTGACATTGGTGGTCAGTGAGAAGAATGCCCCTTACTTTGGAGCCTCCTCATATTGATGATTACCAGACACACACCACTCATTCTACTGAGTGACATTAGTGCTAGAACTATGCAGGCACAGTCATACAGATCAATTTGCCATAGCCCAAAGAGCCTTAGCAACCTCTGAAGGAACCATGAAACCTTGGTTGATAAAAGCTGCTCTAAACTGTGGACTCCAGGAGGTCTGTTTGCAGTAAATCACATCCATTTGCTATATGCCTGGATAAAAAACAAAAAATAGCACAAAACTTGTATAAAACATTTCCTGGCTTTTTAATCTTGCGATTCTTTACCCACAGAAGTTTGTTTTGGCCAATTCATATAACGTTTTTGTAACAATATAATATGGAACATTGCTAACTGCCAGTGAATCTGAACTGGCTAGATTTGTCCTTTAAAACAAAAACTAACGTTTCCTGCTCATCAGAACACTGACAGAGTAATTACCATACTTCTGCAGTTTGGAAACAAGATTCAAATTGGCTTCTCTATCTTTATCTAGGAAGGATAGTGCTTTTTTAAAATGATTGCCAAGGACAGGACTTTAATGTAGCTATTTTCTGTTCTTTTCAAATTACATTTCTTCTGGGTCAAGTCCTGGCATTCTCCCACTGCATAAAACACAAACACTACTGTACTGCCAAACACCATTCTGCCAGCCAGTGACAGACACAGCTGCCAACAAAGGAGTTAAAATTAGAAGGAATTCAGTGGGGCCAACAGCCTAAAGAAGACCTGTATGACAAGCTTCTACAATTAAACTCTCTAAACGTTATGTTATTCTAAATAGAACATTTTGACTGCTTCCTGTATGTATTTTGAGTTACTACTGAAAAATGCTGATGTGATTTCCACATGCTAATATGCTTGTATTAAATTATCCTGTTGATGGAATTTAAATACCTTTTTTTTTTTTTTAATGTCTCCAAACACCAGGTGACACTAGAAACAAGTGCCTCATAGCTAAAAAGTGATATTAAAGTTAAAAGGTTTTTAAGCTATTTCAACTGCTGATTAAATCACTTACAATAGATGCTGCTTCTTGGGGGTTTAAAAAAGTTTTCGTTTCCTGTAGAATCAGCTGGTCCCCTGAGCACTGGTCTGGATATCCTGTTTTAGGGTGGCTCCTTTCCCTTGCAGGGTCCAACTGAATCACCTTGTGTGTGCCAGTAAATGGTGTTTCTCCACAAACACAGCCACAGCAAGGCAAGTCACTCCCTTTCTCACTCATTCAAGCTAGTAAACGGACAGCTGTTGGAGACTGCTCTGTCCCTTGTGATCTTATACTGGACAGGAAGTTCAGGGAAGCTGAGCGAGTTGGAGCCAGCTGTTTGTAAACACAATGACTAAGTGCTTAGACAAATATTTTTAGAAATACTTTGTTGGGCTATGTATATTTGTCTGATCTGGATTCATTATTGAAAACAGTTCAATTAAACAATAAGTTTAATACTACTAAAGGAATAGTTACAGTTAGCTTGATAACAACCAGCCCTGTTCAATATAAGCTTCACCTATCAATAGTCAGGTCGGCAGCACAAATATTTAATGAGCACAGAATATAAAAATGAATTGCTGAAGAGATCATGAAAAACTATTACTATCAATCTAGAATGGGCTACTAATCTTTTTCTACAGGAAAATCAATTTGACCAATAATGAATGCAGCAGCTGGACTGGCAAACGTTCTTTGTACTTGCAGAAAGTGTTAACAAATGCACCCACCACATCTAAAGGACTGTCAAGGTGAAATATATTACTAGGTGACGATTGTAGACCTTGATCATTTGAATTGTTCATCTGAAACCTGCATAGCATAAGTAACTCGCTGGAACTGCTTTCCCTCCATCCTTTCTAAGCCTTCCTGGAGCACAACTATTTGACTCTCTGCATGACCAAAAAGCTCCAGCATAAATGTAATGCGTCAACACCCCTTTACACGCACAGATAGTACCTCTCCCCTTCCAGCAGTACAATAAATGGGAAGAAAGCCAAGCTGTAAGACAGCAGGGTTCCTATAATGCAGTCCACCAGCATAACAACTTTTCAGTAACAGAGGATCTGCTTATATGATCCGTGGCCGTGATACAATCTTTGTAGGTTACACCCATTTCAACATCCGGTTCCAGTTTTCAGGACCTTTACACTCAAAAATGTAATTCTACCTATGCATCCCTCTATGTATGATTAATAAAAACAAGACATGTCAGGTGTAAAATGCTGCGATTTTGAAATACTTAACACTTGCAGAACATTCACTTCCTGCTTTGAAAAGGGCAAAAAGACTTCAGTTTGCCAAAGCAATGCACACTGGGATTGCCTTGTCATCAGCAGAGCATTGCTGGGAAATCTCATATGTAATCTCATAAGATCTCAGGTAAAGGCATTTTCCTCCCCTGAGATGATGTGCATGGTCACATGTCATAGTCACATGTGCCAAAAATCAAGGAAGTAAAAGGAGAGCTAGTAATCTGCACTTAGTAAACATGGCCACTGCGAGAAGACTGGGGAAGAAAAGAGAAATAAGGTATGCATAAAACATTTAGTTATTCATTTTCCACGTATACACACTCACAGTGGGTGTACATTCCAGTGCCTTGTAGCTGTTAGCTTGCTTATTGGCGCAGTTCATTCTTTATATTGTATTATTGGTTTATGCATAAAACGCAAAGCCTGCAATTATCTAGAAGTATGTGTTTGTAGATTGCCATTACTAAACATCTCTAAAAGGTGTGTTCGTTATTTTAAAGAGAAGGGTAAAGGTCCGCTTTAAGCTAACAAATACGTTTTGTGGATAACTCTGCGGTTAGTATAGATGAACACACCATTAAAAACAAAGGGGGTAAATTGTACAACATTGCGTGTTTGCTCAGACATGCACTGGATTGGCTGTCAGGTGGCTCTATGTACAGTCAAGTACACTAAATGGTACTTGACTAATGAATTGTCGAATGCCTTGGGGGTCCTGCAACTAGGCCAAGACTGACGGCCTCTTTGGAAGGCAGGTCTTGGAGTAATATGAGTACTGCTTGATAACACTGTCTGAATACTTGTTTATAGTGGGAGTACTATTAGTATTGTTCAGAATGCTCCATCTACTATGCATATGCTCCTTGATGGATTGGTATGGATGAAATTAACCACTGCGTGGTATAATTATTATTGTGAAGTGATGACGTTTGTTTGAAAATGTAAAGATTGCTAAAAATTAATAAAACATTTTTGAAAAAAAAACAAAAAAAAACAAAGGGGGGACCAAAAATCAATAGCTGCAGTTCAGAAATAGTAGCAAGCTCCCAGGAAGCTAGAAAAACAATATTCTGTGGTTTTTCCAGATGAACACGTTTAAGTTCTACTTAATTTTTGCCAAGTGCAGGTTTTTATTGCATGCAATTATTAAAATTGTTCTTCAGCAGAATATTATTTAGCTTACATGTTTATAAGATCTTCTTCAGAGGTGGACAATAATGCATTAAACAAAATCCATGTAAATGTAACTGATATTATATTTTGTGAAAGAAAATAAATTTGATCTTCACAGAAAAAAAACAAAATAAAATACCAATCACGTAAAAGAATAGGTTTTATAATTTCCAGCAGGCTAAAAGGTTAAAACTTTGCCCTCATGTAGAGCTGATACTTCTGGGTCTATAAGATAGTGTGACTGCCACTGGGTGCTGTAGTCTCTCTCACAGCCTTTACACGCACATGAACTTTAATGGCATCCCAGTCTTAGTCCGTAGGGTTCAATATTGAGTTGCCCCCACCCCCTTTGCCGCTATAACAGCTTCAACTCTTCTAGGAAGGTGTCCACAAGGTTTAGGAGTGTGTCTATGGGAATGTTTGACTATTCTTCCAGAAGCGCATTTGTGAGGTCAGGTACTGATGTTGGACGAGAAGGCCTAGCTCGCAGTCTCTGCTCTAATTCATCCCAAAGGTGCTCTATGGTATTTACGGTACTTTTTTCATTATGTAGTAAAAAATTAAAAACCCCAGTGGTGCTTACATACCACCAAAAGAAAGCTCTATGTGTCCCCCAAAAAATGTTAACATCAATTGCAAGGCTATAGTCCGGTCATGCTGACTGGTGACATTTTTGACTGACTTGGTGAGACACCCTAAAATTTTTAAAGCACTGAAGATGGCAGTACATCTGAAAATAAAATGAAAACAACTTAAGGAAACCCAACCCAACTCTATTCAGACGCACTTCATTTAAGACCATATCTAAAGTGAGACTCCAAACCAGGAATGGTAGAAAGACTGGAGGAGCTTTTAAACTAGAAAGTACAACTATGAACCAAACTTTCCAAGGCAACAGTACTGCCCATGCCACATTCATTGCAAATTATTGCAATGTCATTGTCCTAGATCTGTAGGTTATTTTTTCATTATGCTATGCAGCTGGATTGGGAAATACTCTTATAGTACCCTTTGCACAGGACTGCAAGCTCTTACTATTTTTGTGTTCTCTCAGCCATCCTTTTCAGAACAAACCTCCATATAAATGAATGCTACTTGAATTCTATAGTGGGGCAGATTATGGATCTATGTTTATTTATGATCAAGGCATCCATATAAAGAATATGGTAGTCATGGAATGTGCGCAAGTACAATCTGTACGTATGTTCACAAAAGTGCTATCCCTACAGTTTCAGAACATTTCTGATGGGTCTGTCAGATACACAATGGCCTGTGAACAAAAGTCTCAGAAAACATAACTACCAATGATTCAAAGCCTGGCCTAGGGTACCTACAGAAATTAGATGGCAGGTAAGAATTTCAGGTATGATTTATGCCTTGAAAGATCTTTTACTCAAAAGATCTTTCCACAGATTTGTACTTTAAATTGTGCCTATTGGGGAAGAAGGTGCATCACCTAGCATAGATATCTGATGTCACCTATCTCAGGGGAAAGCAATTGTGATTGCTTTGAAAACAAATCACTATGCAGACTCAAAGGGTGTCCATCAAAGTCTAACCTAACCATAAGACCATAACATAAGCATATACACCTTAAAGAACCTTTACACAACTAATGAAAATATGAAAAACACATGCCATGTGCAAATATAGACATGCATGTCTGTAAAACCGCAAAGAAAAAAAAAAAAAAAAAGATACTATAGAAACCAAAAATACAGTCTCTGTAAAGAAGATAACATCCCTTAAAAAGACATTTCACTTAACTAGCAAATTTGAGTGGAGATGAAAATAGAATCTTATTAGCAGACACATAATTTAGGAGCTGAATACAGGGGGCGTAGAAAATGAAGCCTTTGCATCAACTATATGTCAAGAAAAAGACATGCTTTACAATGTAGTGCTCAGAGTCTGTGAACATGCAGAAAGGAATGGTTTTATTTTACAGACATTGACAGTGCAAGGAATCTCCTACTTGATATTTTAATTAGTAGCCTGTAAATGTTCCTCGCTACTCAATGGAAACACACGAGAGGCAACGTGCTATTAACATGAATTACCTGCCTGCCCATGGGCTAACTCAAGGTACCCTATAGTATGCTGTACATTTACTAAGTATAAGAGAGATAAAACAGGTAATTCAACGCGGTTTCATTTTGATTATTTAAGAATTGTATCATTTTGTTGACAAATCAATTATCACACAAATGGGGCTGCTTCAGTTGCAATTTTTCTTGTAAATGTAATATATTTTAAGTATAATTCGGCATGGGGCAGGTTACACCACCAGAGATGTAACCAGCCCCTACCTGGGGATTTCATAGTAATAAATGGAGAATTTAGCTTGGACCAGATGACTCTACTGATTAGTTTAACGTGAACCTTTCCAGTTCAATCATGTAAAGATAGTGATATCTTCAACATCTTCTCCATCAGCTTCTTCAAAACATTGCATATGTGTTGTTCCAGATATACAATTTTTTTTTCAATTCTGTTTTTTATTGAAATTTTTTTTTTTTTTTTTGCAGATACAAAACA
>NW_017309442.1:0-7695 GCF_000935625.1 Nanorana parkeri
GGAACTCGGCACTGGGATGGTGGGAGCTCCTCATAATGGGCTGAGCAGGTGTCCAGACCCGGGAACTCAGCTCAGGGATGGTGGGAGCCCCTCATAATGGGCACAGCAGGTGTACAGACTCGGGAACTCGGCACTGGGATGGTGGGAGCTCCTCATAATGGGCACAGCGGGGTTTACAGACCCGGGAACTCAGCTCAGGGATGGTGGGAGCCCCTCATAATGGGCACAGCAGGTGTATAGACCCGGGAACTCAGCACAGGGATGGTGGGAGCTCCTCATAATGGGCACAGCGGGTTTACAGACCTGGGAACTCAGCACAGGGATGGTGGGGGCCCCTCATAATGGGCACAGCAGGTGTACAGACCCGGGAACTCAGCACAGGGATGGTGGGAGCTCCTCATAATGGGCACAGTGGGTGTACAGACCCAGGAACTCAGCACCGGGATGGTGGGAGCTCCTCATAATGGGCACAGTGGGTGTACAGACCCAAGAACTCAGCACTGGGATGGTGGGAGCCCCTGTTGCTTGGACCATGTGGCATGCTGGGAGATACTTTGCTCGCCATCTTTTTTGTTGTTGTTTTATTACATTTAGAGGAAAAGAATAATTTGTTGACCGTTTTTATTATCTTTTTCATCAGAAACGCTCAATCTATAAATTATCAGGATCAAGGTGTCGATATCCCTGTGTGCAAGTACCAGTATGCTGTTCATCTTCTGGTTGCTGAAACAAAACGATCATCCGATGCCTAGTTCTAGGTCCATGGCCTGACACCCTCTGGGGCCGGGGGTAGGCAAACTCCAGCTGTGATGAAACCACAAATCCCATCATGCATCTGCCTTATCGGAGTCATGTCTGTGCCTGTCAGACTTGCAATGCCTTACGGAGTTGCACCGCACTTGGAGGGCCAGAAGTTGCCTCCCCCTGAGATTTGTAGCATAACCTTTGACCTGTTGGACTTGTAGGGACCTATACGTGCGATATAAGTAATTATTAGACATCCCTTATACACCCGCAGTGCTGTGAAAGGGCAAGGAGATCAGATTACACAAGTCACACAGGAGAGCACGCACACACAGGTTGGTCCGGCTTAGTCCATCATCCACAAGCCTACAGGCCCCAGCATACTTGGCAAACCTGTCCTGAGTGCACCCGCCTTCTTCAATGTGTATGAAATATTAAGACTTTGTGCAGATCATTTAAAAACGTTCTGTGGGACATCCGTTTATTACCATAAATAAGTTAAATTGACCAAATAAATGGACATCGCCATTAAAATGATGATATTAAAGTGTAAAAGCGCCTATGTGTTATCATAAGGATGGACAGGGGTGTCATGTCATAGGGCTGTATGACTAAAGTTGAAGAAGAACATTCATGAGCCTCATGACCAAGTCAACCCTTAAAGTCCCTGAGTGCAATGGGCGGCTTTATGAGAAGAACCGAAGAGGAAGACTTATGCAACTGTAAAGGAAGACCAGAAAGGCCTCGCGGGCACTTTTGTGGGTTAGGGTCACATTAGGTTTTCAAAGTGCCTCATCTTTATTATACAGCTGTGCTATGGACAAAACCAGTAACTTGTAACAAAGACTCAAGGCCTCGATGTCAATGGGCATGTTTCGTCTGGTGTTAAAAATGCTAGGCCTCTGCTCCCAGAGTTTTGGCACTTGCCCCAGTACGGCCATGGAAGCACCTATATCGTATCATAGGACATGGCGTTGTAGCTTGGAGCATGAGCAAGAGGCCTCCTCAAAACGACTCAAGTTCCTGATGTCAACAGGCATGCTTTATCTGGGCCTCTGCTTGTGGAGTCCCAGCACATGGCCCACCACGGCCATGGGAGCACCTATATTGTATCATAGGATTGACAGGGGTGTCGTAGCTTGGACTATGGGCAAAGCTGAGGAAGAAGCCTCCTCAAAACAACTCAAGTTCCTGATGTCCACAGGCATGCTTTATCCGGGCTTCTGCTTGTGGCGTTACGGCAATTCCCCAGCATGGCCCTGGAAGCGCCTATATCGTATCCTAGGATAGGGTGTTGTAGCACCTATATTGTATCATTGGATTGACAGGGGTGTCGTGGTTTGAAGCTGGAGCAAAGCTGAGGAAGCTGAGGAAGAAGCCTTCTCAAAAGCGTTCTTCAAAATGAGTTCCTGATGTCCACAGTCATGCTTTATCTAGGCCTCTGCTTGTGGAGTTCCGGGACATGGCCATGGGGGCACCTATATTGTATCATAGGATTGACAGGGGTGTCGTGGTTTGAAGTTGGAGCAAGGCTGAGGAAGAAGCCTCCTCAAAATGACTCAAGTTCCTGATGTCCACAATCATGCTTTATCTAGGCCTCTGCTTGTGGAGTTCCGGGACATGGCCATGGGGGCACCTATATTGTATCATAGGATTGACAGGGGTGTCGTGGTTTGAAGTTGGAGCAAGGCTGAGGAAGAAGCATCCTCAAAATGACTCAAGTTCCTGATGTCCACAGGCATGCTTTATCCGGGTCTCTGCTTGTGGAGTTCTGGCCCATGGCCCAGGAAGCGCCTATATTGTATCCTAGGACAGGGTGTTGTAGCACCTATATTGTATCATAGCATAGGGTGTTGTAGCTGGGAGCATGAGCAAGGCTGAGAAAGGAGCCTCCTCAAAACGACTCAAGTTCCTGATGTCCACAGGCATGCTTTATCCAGGCCTCTGCTTGTGGAGTTCGGCACATGGCCAAGCATGGGACCACCTATATTGTATCATAGGATGGACATGGGTGTTGTAGCTTAGAGCATGAGAAGAGAGAAGGAAGAACGTTCACGAGCCTCCGAGGAGAAGCTTTACAGAACTATTAAGAAGAGCACAGAGGGGCCTTGTGGACACTTTTCTGGGTTAGGGTCACATTAGGTTTTCAGAGTGCCTCTTCTTTACTATACAGCTTTTCTATGGGCAAAACAAGTCAACTTGTAAAACAGACTCAAGTCCTGATGCCAATGGACATGCCTTGTGTGGTGTTAACAGTACTGGGCCTCTGCTTATGGACTTCCGGTACATGCCACTGGAAACACCTATATTATATTGTTTGATAGACAAGAGGTGTCATAGCTCTGAGTATGAGAAAAGTTGAGGAATAATGTTCAAGGGCCTTCTAGGAGCACTGAAGATACTATAAAAAAAAAAGAGCAGGGATGCCTTGTGGACATTTTCCGTGTCAAGATTATGTTGGGTTTTGGGGTAGACTTCATACAGCTGTGTTATGGATGAAACAAGTCAAGCCTCGAGTTCCCAGTGTCAGTGAGCGTGCCTTCTCTCGTGTTGAATTAAACTGGCTTTCTTTGTGAAGCATTTCCCACACTTCGGGCAGCAAAAAGGCTTCTCGTCCATGTGGCACTTCATATGAGTACTGAGATGTTTCTTGTGTGAGAAGGCTCTGTAGCAGTGGGAGCAGGAAAAGGGTTTCTCGCCGGTGTGACACCTTTGGTGTAGCGTAAGCTGTGACTTCTTTATAAAGGACTTCCCACACTCTGAGCATGGAAATATCTTCTCGCCGTTGTGTAACCTCTGGTGCAGGGCAAGTTCAAGTTTAAATTTGAATGTTTTCCTGCACTCGCAACAGGAGAAAGGGTGCACAGCTGTGTGGCTTCTCCGGTGAGAAAGCAGCTGTCCCTTCTGGCCGAAACATTTCCCACACTCTGGGCAGGTAAAGGGCTTTTGGCCTGTGTGGCATTTATAATGGGTGTTGAGATTTCCTTTATAGGAAAAACATTTTCCACATTCAGAACAAGAGAAGGGCTTCTCACCGGTGTGAACCCTCTGGTGAGCAATGAGCTGTGACTTGGTTATGGATATATAATTGCATTGTGAGCATGAGAAGATCCTCTCACCCGTGTGAACTCTCCGATGAACATGCAGCTCGACATTAGTGTTGAAGGACTGTCTGCAATCTGAGCATGACAGGGAATTCTCATCCATGTGCCGTTTTTGGTGCTGCTCAAGGCGAAATCTATGTGTAAAGCCTTTGCCACACTCTGGGCAGGAAAACGGGCGCTCGCCTGTGTGGGTTCGCAGGTGACCAGTGAGTGTCCCTTTCCGCGTGAAACCCTTCCCGCACACTTTACACGTATGTGGCATTTCACCCAAGTGATTTCTCTGGTGTACCATGAGACTGTCCTTCCGGGTATAACACTTCCCGCACACCATGCATGTGTACGGCACTTGACCTGTGTGGGTTTTCCGGTGCACAACTAGGGTATCCTTCCGCTTAAAACTTTTCCCACACTCTGTGCAAGTGTACGGCTTGTCTTTTGTGTGGGTCTTCTGGTGTGCAAGAAGAATTGCTCTCTCTTGAAAACACTTCCCGCAGTCCAAGCACGAAAATGGTCGCACTCCTGTGTGATGACGCAGATGCCTCAGTAGGTGGGTCCTCCTTCCGAAACTTTTATCGCATTTAGAACACGGAAATCTGTAATCGCTTTGTGGACCAGCTGAAGATTCTTCAGAATTGGATGGCGCTGAAGAATCCATGTTGTGGGATTTTGGCTGGATATTTGGGGTGATGGTTTCTGACTGATTAGGACTGGATGGCCGATCGGGACGGCCTAGTCCTCCATGTATATTGTCAGTGACGGGGTTGGCTCCTGGAGAACATTCAGCAGTGATGTCTGCCACAGAATTGTAATCAGGGTCACGTCTCCAGGAAGATTCCGGAATGTCTCGTTCCCCTGGGGATACAATGTTTTTACCAATGAGAGCCGGATCTTCTCTTCGCTACCACAGCCAATGAGCGCTCTGGCACCATCTTAAAGGACAATCCCCCCCAACACCCACCCACACTGTGCCTCCAAAGTCTCCCATGCTTCCAGTGACTGTGACCCCTGTGTACTATAGTGACCTTTGCACTCCAGTGACTCCTATGTCTCATGTGACCCCTGCACTTCTGCCCCTCCAGTGACTCCCACACTCCTATGACTCCAGTGTCCTCAGCACTCATGTGCCTCCAGAGACCTCTACCCTCCTTTTGCCTTCAGTGCCCTCCTGTGCCTCCAGAGACCTCTACCCTCCTTTTTCCTTCAGTGCCCCCCTGTGCCTCCAGAGACCTCTGCCCTCCTTTTTCCTTCAGTGCCCTCCTGTGCCTCCAGAGACCTCTGCCCTCCTTTTGCCTCCAGTGCCCTCCTGTACCTCCAGAGACCTCTGCCCTCCTTTTGCCTTCAGTGCCCTCCTGTGCCTCCAGAGACCTCTGCACTCCTGTACCTCCAGTGACCTCTGCACTCCTGTACCTCCAGTAACCTCCTGTGCCTCCTGCACAATACTGTATGAGAGACGCAGTGATGTCCTCCTAAGAAATGCAGGTAGATCATGGCTGCATACTTTAAAATACCAATGACCCTCCCCACACTTATTGGTTACCTGTGCCGATATCTAGAGAAGGTTCCTCTTCTTTAGCTGCCGTCATCATCTGAACTTCTTCTGTAGACTGCTGGTCACCCTTCATGTACTCCGCCTCCTGGTGTTCCTTCTTAACCTCAACTTTTACATGGATCGCTTTTTGCTCCTGAGCTCAGAAAATGACAAAAAATAACACCTTGTGAGATCATATAACAGAATAATAGAGTTTTAGAGAGAGTTCAGAAGTCAGTTCCTCCTACCTGATCCTTGTGGGGGACGGTGTGACCTTCCTGTGTGGAATCCCGGGAATAGAGAGGACGGGCCTGAGGGATCTCCTGATGTTCCTGTGTGGAATCCCGGGAATACAGAGGACGGGGACATCTCTCTGGTGGGTTCCTCTTACTGGATCCATCTGTAGGAAACACACACACTGACTGAATACATTGTTTCTATGTGTGTATCAGATGATGGGGGATCTAGGTGGACCCTCCGTACTGCTCTCTCCTCTTACCCGGTGATGTGAGGGGCGGCCGGTTCTCCATCACCACGTCCTTGTAGAGATCCCGGTGTCCTTCTAGATACTCCCACTCCTCCATGGAGAAATAGACAGAGACATCCTGACACCTTATAGGAACCTGACACACACAATGATACAGTCACCACCCAGACACATCCCTTGTCTGTTCCTGGATCATGTCCCAGAATTCCCGGCACCACTCACCTCTCCCGACAGCAGCTCAATCATCTTCTGGGTGACTTCTAGAATCTTCTTGAACGTGTCTCTCGCAGGAGTAATTGGAGGGGATTGAAGAAGTTGACTGCTGGGTATCAATCGCTCTCCAGATGTCTTCTTGAGCACGTCATAAACCTTCATAAAGAGACATTAATGGTGTTGAATTCACTGATTCCCGGAACCCTCCTTACCATACTGGATTCTTTGAATAGAGATAAGAGTGGTGTCATGTGACCTCCCAGAATCCTCCTCACCTCTCCGGTCAGGTCTGTGTTTTATTACTAGAGATCAGAGTGATGTCATGTGACCTCCCAGAATCCTCCTCACCTCTCCGGTCAGGTCTGTGTTTTATTACTAGAGATCAGAGTGATGTCATGTGACCTCCCAGAATCCTCCTCACCTCTCCGGTCAGGTCTGTGTTTTATTACTAGAGATCAGAGTGATGTCATGTGACCTCCCAGAATCCTCCTCACCTCTCCGGTCAGGTCTGTGTTTTATGAATAGAGATAGGAGTGATGTCATGTGACCTCCCAGAATCCTCCTCACCTCTCCAGTCAGCAGGTAGATGATCTCACAGGTGAGGGCCAATATCCGCTCAGTTATTTGACTTTGGTCCTGATCCATCCTCTCTGAGGTGGTCATGTGATCCATACAGGACACGCCTCTCTGTAGACGGATAATAACATGAGAATTATCTGCGCTGTAGCGGGATGAATAACCTCTACACAGGGTTGTCTCCGTCGTTGCCGGGTCATGTTGTGATCCTTATAGATTTTAGGGTGTTACTGGGTGTACATATACAGGTGAAACTCGAATAATTAGAATATCGTGCAAAGTTCATTTATTTCACTAATGCAACTTAAAAGGTGAAACTAATATATGAGATAGACTCATTACATGCAAAGCAAGATAATTCAAGCCGTGATTTGTCATCATTGTGATGATTATGGCTTACAGCTCATGAAAACCCCAAGAACCCCAAATCCACAACCTCAAAAAAGTAGATTATTACATGCAATCAATAAAACAAGGATTGTACATAGAACAATATCGGACCTCTGAAAAGTACAAGCATGCATATGTACTCAGTACTTGGTTTGGGCCCCTTTTGCAGCACTTACTGCAATTACTTTTGCACGATATTCTAATTATTCGAGTTTCACCTGTAAATGAATGTCTTATAACCTCTTCTGATGCCAGTTCCAGCAATGTCTCCTCTCAGCTTCCTTAGAACTCACCTTTAACCCAGAACTTCCTGTCTGTGCCTTACATCACATCCTTTTTCATTTATGACGTCCCTTCCTGTCTGTGCATTTCACTCAGCAGAAGTGGGTTGCCACCTAGTGGACAGTAGAGGAACTGCAGCCTTCATTGATTTCCGTCGCTTGGCTCCTTTACTTTGTATTTTTAGCAACTATGACCCTAATAAAAAAAAAATGTTTTTTGTCAAAATAAAGTTGGAAAGGTTGTCATGGATAAATCTGAGTTATCGGAGACCGTGTCTAGTTGCCAGGCCTGATTTTTCATCTGTACAAAAATTGGCCGACTGTCGAAACATTCAACTGTTGGGTCCCCTCAATGGCCGTCCAATATATATA